>NC_090925.1:459768222-460072706 GCF_040938575.1 Ambystoma mexicanum | reverse complement strand
AAATACCCACGATGGAGCAGCATTCAATACTTACAGGGCACAGGTTTGTGGGCCCCTGGTGGGTATGTATCCCGATACATCCGATATAAATTAGATTTTGGCCAAAACAATGAAGTTAGACGATGATGCTGCCGCACACACCTGGTTAATTCAGGAGATGTGGTCTGCAAAGATGGGAGAAGCTTGGGATACAAATTTGGTGATGATTTTTTACCACATACTTAAAAAGGGACTTCCTAAGGAAGTCCTGAACAATCTAGACATGGCAGTAGGGATGGAGGACAAGCGTTTGTCAAATAATCAGGTACATATGGTACATTTTTGCAAAAGTATGCAAGAAAAGAAAAAGGAGACTATAGAGCAGAAACAAAAGGCAGAGGCCAAGCTTGTTCAGAAGAAGCTAGCGAAAATCTGTTTGGAAGGAGCAGTGATTAATAGCTCCATCGAGGGACAGCAGGGACAATTGGGACAACAGAGATATAGTGAATCAGGTATGACACAAGGTTGGATGGATGGATGGATGGATGGGAGCTCCCAGTCCAAGGCAAATGAGAGGTTTTCAAAGGGGTAGGGCAGAATTTTCAGAAGGAAATGTGTCATGGGGCCTGGTTTAACAGGCCAATGGGAAATAACTATGGGTGCTATGCAGAGGGATAGGATACGTGGCACGAGATTGCCAAAATAGGCCACAGTATTTCAACATAGGAGCTCAGCAAATGCAACCGCTGACTGTGCCGTATGCCCCAGGATCTGTGCAATTACAACAGGCATAGGTTGAACAGAAGCCAGTCACTGGGGCTGCAGAGACCTATGTGATTCAACCGACCATGTAAGCACAAGCAGTGGTACAGATATGGGAGGAAAATCCTTTCCCCCAGTTGCTAATATGTACCAAGATTAGGACAGCCGACAGAAATCTGAAGGTGCCTTGTTTTTCATCCTTACACATCTCAGATGTGTCCTGTCCTGTCCATTACCACCGATCAGGAAGAGGAACCCCAGGTAGGTGTGAAGGTAGGTGACCAAATGTTTTCATTTGTGGTCGATACAGGGGTTATGAAATCTTGCATCTAGGAAGGCGAGTTCTCCATGTCATCCAATAAAATGGACATACGGCTATATTGTCAGTTCCTTACACTGAAAATCTACATAAATTGTATCTGCGCGTTGGTTGTATTGCACAGATACACCAGCAAATCTCTTGGGCTGAGATCTCCTCAGTCGACTCCACACGTCGATTGCATTCACGGAGGAAGTTATAGTATGCTTGACACCAGGTTTTATCAAGTAAGAGAAGAGGTGCACTTGCATGAATATTGTATTGACAGTGTGATAAAGGGAGTACCTGTACATTCAACTTTGTTTCTTTATGGAGTAATGGTTTTGTTGCGTTGTGTCCTAGGAATCAGAGATCAGTCTTGGAGGGTACCAATTGAATTTTTGTTTCAGCCTGCTGTGCCACAGGAGGTAACATCAGGCACCATTGTTATGGTTCTCCTACAAGGAGTAGTCATCAAGGAGAACAGGGTGGTTATCTCAGGCACCGACAAGGAAGGCACAGAGTGGTACACAGTTCTGTGCATCAATCCGACCTTATCGCTAAGGGAAGTGTCTGACGAGTAATTGTTCGAAGAAACCAAATACACAGACCATGCTCAAGGCTAGAAATACATGGCCATATTGGAAGGAATATGTGGAGAAAGTGCTGTACCATTAATGGACCTGCAACCCTCAAGTTGTGGGGCTGTTAAAGAGTGCAGGAGTGGTACGTATACAATTTGAACTTGGAGTGATATTAACATGGGTTAAGCAGTACCACGTGTCTAGAGAGGTGGACACAGGGATTTATGAGACCATTATAGCATTGTTGGAGCAAGGCATAATACAACATTCTGTGTCCCCATTTAACACAGCCATCTACCTTGTGAAGAAATTAAGGGAACCCGTTGGAGGATGGTCCAGGATATACTCCCTCTCAATAAAATTGTTGAGGCTGAGTTCCCACTGGTACCAAATCCTGCTACCATCCTCTGTAGTATCCCTACTTGGTTGACTCACTTCACAGTGATTGATTTGAAGAATACCTTTTTCTCAGTCTCCTTACACCATGATTCTCAGTACCTCACAGCGTTTGTGTACTGTGGTCAGTGATTCAAGCTGTCAAAGTTGCCCCAGGAGAACTGCAAACCTCTTAGTGATCCACATGAATTTGGGAAATATACATGTCCCCAGTACAGTAATTCAGTATGTGAACAATTTACTAGTTTGTAGCACTTCAGAAGACCAGTGTCAAGTAGACTCAATAACTCTCTTCACCCTGCTCGCGGAGAATGGGTATAAAGTGGACAAACTCATCAAGACCTTACTCTTCTCTTCTTCCTTCACTCTCCCTCTACCCTGCTAACCTAGCCCTCTACTCTCTCCATCCCTCCCTCCTTTTACTTAGAGCTTGATGACTGGCCACCTGGTGTACCTCAGAGTCTCACTGGTCCTAGGCATCCCCGCCAGTCCTCTCTCGCACATGCCTCAGGGCCCTACTCCAACCCAAATTCACTGCAATTAGAATAACCCAAGAGAGTGGCACTCTCTACATTTACCCCAGTCTCTGCTGATTGGGTGTACTTGGACTTCCCTCCCCCTGTGACCTTCTATGCACTTGCACATTCCGAATGCAATATGTCTGATGATTGTCTGTCTGTTCTCCATTGTCTTCTCCCCTTAATTGCACAGTTAAACTGCAGAATCACCGTCAGACCTATTTGCTGTGTCTAAACCGTTAAATGTATTTTTACAGAATTTCAAGGGCTTTGAGCGAGTGTTGTTTTTTACCCTTGTTTCCACCCTCCTTGAGCGCTTTGAAACACTTCATCTGTATAGGTCAGTGGTCTTCAAACATTTTTGGCCGGGGCCCCCCTGTGTAAAATTTGGGCAGGTCGGGACCCCCCAGAAATGCCAAATGGACAGTATGTATTGCACGCCGTCACCTGCTCCCATCACAGTCTCTGGGCTCCCTCATCCCACTCCTACCAAGTTCCTGGTTTCTCCCCACCCCATCACACACCCTGGGCTCTCCCCACTCTGCTCCCACCACTCTCCCATGGTTCCTGCCCATTGTGCTCCCACCATAGTCCCTGGGTTCCCCCCATTCCGTTCCCAACACAGTCTGAGGGCCAGTGGTGGCTGGTGATTTTTTTAAGTGGAGGGGCATAACTATTTCCCCCAAAAATGCCATAGCAACCGAGCATAGTGAGGGAGCCTGAACCAATAAAGTGGGGTTCGGGTGGGTTTCCCCCTGTGAATTTTTTTTTAATAATGGGTTAAAATGTTGCATTGTAGAGTATACTTTTAACAAAAAATTGGTTAAATAGCCAAACAGTTTGCAATTGGTGCTGGGGGGACCAGGGAGCAGGCATGACATGTTTTACTGGACATCTATGATAGTAAAAAGATACCATCCCTGTCCCCTGGGCCCCACTGGGCCTAACGCAGTCAACATGATTATGTGTGTATGCAAGGTGCAGCACATTCATACAGCAATCACTATCATTCAAATGAGCATCCATCACCATACTCTCACTCATAACATAAGCATACACGCATCCATACACATGCTTAAATAAAAACAATGAACATAAATATACCTTCTGCATTGGCCTGCGTGTGGGTGCTGAAATGCCCTGCTCCAGGCTGCTCTGTCAGTATATGCGAGGAGGCGCAGGAGCTCCCCCTCTGACATACAGACATGCAGTGCCCCAGCCAGCATTTCCAATGAGCTATGCAATGCTGGCAAAGCAAAACGCCCCAGCACTTGCATGGCTCAGTGAGCATGTGCGGCTGGGGAACTAAACTGAACTGCCAAAGGGAAACCCTTTGACAGTTCAGCCAGCCCAGGAGCACTCCATCAGGTGGAAAAAGCAGCTGAGGGAGTGCTCACTGTTTCACCGAGCTGGCTCCTTAGCTCATCCATAATGGGTGAGGGGCCACTGGGCTACCGCCCCCTCGTCATTATGGATGAGCCGCCAGGCTCGAACTGGCCTATAGGGAAATGCCTGTACCAAAAATGTAAAATGCTAGTGTGGGCCAGTCAAAATAGGCCACCATTTTGGTCAATGTGGACCAGTTTGATGAGTTACTTAACTATGCAGTTAGTAATTTTGACCATTGTTGCTGAATATATCACAATTTACTTACATTTTAACACAAAGCACCCCCTTGGGTAATATTGAAATAGTGGGCCTCATTACAACCCTGGCGGTAGCTTTGCCGGTAAAACCGGCACGGTTGCCGCCGGAGTTGCATCCGGGTCCGGCACCCGCGAATGGGCAATTACCGAGTCATGCCGAGTTAGGCGGACCTGATAATTGCCCATTCGCGGGTGCCGGTACCGGTAGATCCCCATTCTCATTTGAGCCCCATAGGGCTCAATGGGAATGGGGATCTCGAATGCACCGGTGCATCCGACGAGCTGTGCGGGCTGTCAGGCACCCGCAAGCACAACTCATACTATGGCAACGGTAGCTTACCGGCACCGTTGTTACCGTACCGTCATAGTTGTAATGAGGCCCAGTCTGTGACTAAAGGAATGAATAACCATTTACAACTGCGGGCCACTTTTTCATTGTTGCCTGAGACAGTTCCATGCTTCATCCCAACCATGTGAGCCACCCCTGCGCATTTCTTCCAATCTAAAAAAGAAAAAATATTTTCTTTATATATTTGATGCTGAGCTCTCAGGGCCTCCCAGGGATGCACCCGTGGACCCCTGTGGGGGTCGCGCTCCACAGTTTGAATACTGCTTGTATAGGCACTATATAAATAAACAATACAATAAAATACAAATAAAAATGGTCATACTCCCAGACAGAGGTGGTATATCTGTGGCAAGTGATATTGCCCACAGAAAGGGAGGTAATGCCAGAGATAGCCACCGCAGTTCAGGGTGCCCCCAGTCAGTCACAGTGAAACAAATATTTGTTTGGCTTGTTAAGGGTATAATCAGTGTTATACAAGGTGAAGGGAATTGAAAGGTTGAATGCTTTGAAGCAGTGAGTGAACTGTCTATGTTGTAAATCCTTTTTATATATTTTTACTTAGTTTGTTATTTTAGAGGTCTGAGGTGGTATCCTCACCAGCACTTCCATTTTGAGATTTGTCCTGATAACCTTGAGTTTGCTTGTCTGGTTGGCTGGAGCTCCCACCTAGGGGTGATGTGGTATCTTATGGTAAGTACAACCGTAAATACCTTTCTGAAGTATACCATTGGTACCATTCATTTTGTATTGACTGTGCGGAAAAAGTCCTTGCTTCGCTTTTCTTGGCTACTCAAAGTAGTGAAGGGAATCCTCCTGTAGTCAGGGAAAGACGGTGCTGTAGTAGAAAATACTGTAATAAAGAGAGCTAGAACAGCAGTGTAATAGTGGAAAGCAGTGTTCTCCTTCTATCTTAGTGAAGGAGATATCTCAGAGATATAGTCCAGCGTGTTTTGTTGAATAAAGATGCTGGGCCTCATTACGAGTATGGAGGTAGCCATGGTGCTATTGGTGCCATGGCTGCCTCAATACCGGGCTCCAATACTGGGTTAATTCAATGAGGAATAACCTTGGTCATTCCAATATTGGAGGACCCGGTAATTCCTCCTTGAAGGAACCATTCCCCATTCCCATTTGAGCCCCCTACGGGCTCAATGGGAATGGGGAGGGAGATAATAATGGGCATGTAAATAATGGCCCATTATTAGCTCCCTGTTCCCAATGCGGGACCCGAAAAGGACATCTGGTTTTACCAGACGTCTGTTCCGAGTCCCGCAAAGGGAATCTAGCAATAGGCGCTCCCGTAATGAAGGGAGCCGGTCCCGTACCGGCACCCTTCATTACAGGTTTGCCAAGGTCGTAATGAGGCCCGTTGTCTTTTGAATAAGAGTGAGAAACATATAGTGAATAACTAAACCCTGTGATTACGGTGAAAGGTGAGCAAAGTGAGTGATTGTGGAGGAAAATTTACAAACAAGGAAGGAGAAACGGGTTTCCTTGTGTTGAAATGTTGTGCCACAAGTAAAGTAATATTGTTGAAGTTTGGACTGGGTTTGGAGTATGGAGACTCCATTGAATCATTTGTGTCAGGTACCTCCTGGCTATAAGGTAAAGATTTTAGAGTACCATCTGGAATGGCTGCGGAAAACTAAAGGTAACATGCTCAATTCTTGGCCTAATGAGGGGAACTATGATAAAGGGATATTATAAAACCTGTATACTTTTTTAGTGTCTCGGCACAAGTGTTCAAAGTTAGAGAAGCGGTTAAACATTTTAGAGCTATGTTGGATGTATGAGAAAGGCAGGAAGGCCCATAATGTTAAAATCTGAGAGGAAACGCCAAAAAAGGAGGGTGCAGGAATTCCTTCCACACTGCCCCCATATGAGTGCTGTCCTTTATTGCTCGCAGAAGGGTTAACCGACCCGGAGTTTGAACTTCACTTTTCTACAGTAGCCACTCCAGTAGTTGTGAGACGGACACATGTAGTGCTTCCATCAGCTACGATTCCTAACACATGGGATTTTGACGAAAGTGGAAGTGTAACTGGCTCAATGGTTAGGGATGCAGAAAGGTTGGGAACATGGAGCAGAAAGAGAATATGTTCCCCGACTGCTAGGTTTCAGAGAGATTAAGGTTGTATAAATAAGAGAGAGTGAGGCCGAGAGCCAGAAGAGTAGATGAAGGGTAGAAAATGAGTGAAAAAGAGGATGCTATGCCTTTTACCACAAGGATAAAGGATAGGCTGCAAATGGCAGTACAGACGCAGGAGCAGAACAAATTGGAAGAAGCACTGAGGCTAGCAGAAGAAGAAGTAGTGCTGTTATGACAGCAGAGAAGTGAAGAACGGGAATAAGTGAATAGACAAGCAAATTACATAGATGAAGGAAGGTGGAGGCATGGACACATTCTTGTTAGGTTGCATAAATCAGTTATTAAAGAGGTCAATGTGGACCTGAAGGACAGAAGTATGGCTATGGGTACAGGATTCGAGTAGCGAGAACTGGAACCCGGCACCCTACAGTAGTGCTGAGTATGCTTCCATCCCTACAGAAGTATCAGGGGAGGTGATAACAGCAGTAGGAGACGAAGGTGAATGGGAATCAGATATTGAGCACTAAAAGCAGGGTATAGCAGCCCCACCTCCCGCTCCAGTAGCAGTGACAGAGAGTACACCATAGGGTCTTTGGACAAGCTGTGGTGCATGCCTGGCTGTAGTGAGCAGTAGTGGAAACCCTGTGAAAGCCCCAGCAAAGGGGGGTGTGGCTACATTTCTGTTGCTCCAGAAGTAGGGCACATTGGGGGACATTATGAGTACGGCGCTAGGGGATTAACGGCACTGGTAAGGATGCCGGTGCCATTAACCCCCTACCGACGCATTCCGAGGTCCCTTAGCTGGTCCCACTAGGGCCAGCTGGTTTAACCAGTCGGCCTTAGCGGGACCCGTTAAGGGACCAGGGAGCTAATAACAAGCCCACAATTTGCGGGCCCGTTATTAGCTCCTTCTCCATTCCCATTGAGTCCTATGGGGGCTCGAATGGGGAATGGTTTTGAAATGGGGATTTACCGGGTCCGCAAGGGTCGGAATGTCCCGGTAAGTCCCCATTCTGACACCACAGACCCAGACACGGGTTTGGAGGCAGCCATGGTGCTATTGGCACCATGGCTACCTCCAAACTAGTAATGACCCCCATTATGTCTCATGTTCATTCATGGAACGGAATAATTTGATGAAGATGCTTTCTTCACTCACTGCAGGAGCAGTTAAGCACATATATGCATTACAGAAACACACTGCTAGTTTCATGTTAGCCATAGGGGACATTAACATCTGGGAAAACATTGAGACGAGATTTGGAGGCGAGCCGGGTATCCGGGAGTTCAGTTGGATTGAAATACCCACGATGGAGCAGCATTCAATACTTACAGGGCACAGGTTTGTGGGCCCCTGGTGGGTATGTATCCCGATACATCCGATATAAATTAGATTTTGGCCAAAACAATGAAGTTAGACGATGATGCTGCCGCACACACCTGGTTAATTCAGGAGATGTGGTCTGCAAAGATGGGAGAAGCTTGGGATACAAATTTGGTGATGATTTTTTACCACATACTTAAAAAGGGACTTCCTAAGGAAGTCCTGAACAATCTAGACATGGCAGTAGGGATGGAGGACAAGCGTTTGTCAAATAATCAGGTACATATGGTACATTTTTGCAAAAGTATGCAAGAAAAGAAAAAGGAGACTATAGAGCAGAAACAAAAGGCAGAGGCCAAGCTTGTTCAGAAGAAGCTAGCGAAAATCTGTTTGAAAGGAGCAGTGATTAATAGCTCCATCAAGGGACAGCAGGGACAATTGGGACAACAGAGATATAGTGAATCAGGTATGACACAAGGTTGGATGGATGGATGGATGGATGGGAGCTCCCAGTCCAAGGCAAATGAGAGGTTTTCAAAGGGGTAGGGCAGAATTTTCAGAAGGAAATGTGTCATGGGGCCTGGTTTAACAGGCCAATGGGAAATAACTATGGGTGCTATGCAGAGGGATAGGATACGTGGCACGAGATTGCCAAAATAGGCCACAGTATTTCAACATAGGAGCTCAGCAAATGCAACCGCTGACTGTGCCATATGCCCCAGGATCTGTGCAATTACAACAGGCATAGGTTGAACAGAAGCCAGTCACTGGGGCTGCAGAGACCTATGTGATTCAACCGACCATGTCAGCACAAGAAGTGGTACAGATATGGGAGGAAAATCCTTTCCCCCAGTTGCTAATATGTACCAAGATTAGGACAGCCGACAGAAATCTGAAGGTGCCTTGTTTTTCATCCTTACACATCTCAGATGTGTCCTGTCCTGTCCATTACCACCGATCAGGAAGAGGAACCCCAGGTAGGTGTGAAGGTAGGTGACCAAATGTTTTCATTTGTGGTCGATACAGGGGTTATGAAATCTTGCATCTAGGAAGGCGAGTTCTCCATGTCATCCAATAAAATGGACATACGGCTATATTGTCAGTTCCTTACACTGAAAATCTACATAAATTGTATCTGCGCGTTGGTTGTATTGCACAGATACACCAGCAAATCTCTTGGGCTGAGATCTCCTCAGTCGACTCCACACGTCGATTGCATTCACGGAGGAAGTTATAGTATGCTTGACACCAGGTTTTATCAAGTAAGAGAAGAGGTGCACTTGCATGAATATTGTATTGACAGTGTGATAAAGGGAGTACCTGTACATTCAACTTTGTTTCTTTATGGAGTAATGGTTTTGTTGCGTTGTGTCCTAGGAATCAGAGATCAGTCTTGGAGGGTACCAATTGAATTTTTGTTTCAGCCTGCTGTGCCACAGGAGGTAACATCAGGCACCATTGTTATGGTTCTCCTACAAGGAGTAGTCATCAAGGAGAACAGGGTGGTTATCTCAGGCACCGACAAGGAAGGCACAGAGTGGTACACAGTTCTGTGCATCAATCCGACCTTATCGCTAAGGGAAGTGTCTGACGAGTAATTGTTCGAAGAAACCAAATACACAGACCATGCTCAAGGCTAGAAATACATGGCCATATTGGAAGGAATATGTGGAGAAAGTGCTGTACCATTAATGGACCTGCAACCCTCAAGTTGTGGGGCTGTTAAAGAGTGCAGGAGTGGTACGTATACAATTTGAACTTGGAGTGATATTAACATGGGTTAAGCAGTACCACGTGTCTAGAGAGGTGGACACAGGGATTTATGAGACCATTATAGCATTGTTGGAGCAAGGCATAATACAACATTCTGTGTCCCCATTTAACACAGCCATCTACCTTGTGAAGAAATTAAGGGAACCCGTTGGAGGATGGTCCAGGATATACTCCCTCTCAATAAAATTGTTGAGGCTGAGTTCCCACTGGTACCAAATCCTGCTACCATCCTCTGTAGTATCCCTACTTGGTTGACTCACTTCACAGTGATTGATTTGAAGAATACCTTTTTCTCAGTCTCCTTACACCATGATTCTCAGTACCTCACAGCGTTTGTGTACTGTGGTCAGTCATTCAAGCTGTCAAAGTTGCCCCAGGAGAACTGCAAACCTCTTAGTGATCCACATGAATTTGGGAAATATACATGTCCCCAGTACAGTAATTCAGTATGTGAACAATTTACTAGTTTGTAGCACTTCAGAAGACCAGTGTCAAGTAGACTCAATAACTCTCTTCACCCTGCTCGCGGAGAATGGGTATAAAGTGGACAAACTCATCAAGACCTTACTCTTCTCTTCTTCCTTCACTCTCCCTCTACCCTGCTAACCTAGCCCTCTACTCTCTCCATCCCTCCCTCCTTTTACTTAGAGCTTGATGACTGGCCACCTGGTGTACCTCAGAGTCTCACTGGTCCTAGGCATCCCCGCCAGTCCTCTCTCGCACATGCCTCAGGGCCCTACTCCAACCCAAATTCACTGCAATTAGAATAACCCAAGAGAGTGGCACTCTCTACATTTACCCCAGTCTCTGCTGATTGGGTGTACTTGGACTTCCCTCCCCCTGTGACCTTCTATGCACTTGCACATTCCGAATGCAATATGTCTGATGATTGTCTGTCTGTTCTCCATTGTCTTCTCCCCTTAATTGCACAGTTAAACTGCAGAATCACCGTCAGACCTATTTGCTGTGTCTAAACCGTTAAATGTATTTTTACAGAATTTCAAGGGCTTTGAGCGAGTGTTGTTTTTTACCCTTGTTTCCACCCTCCTTGAGCGCTTTGAAACACTTCATCTGTATAGGTCAGTGGTCTTCAAACATTTTTGGCCGGGGCCCCCCTGTGTAAAATTTGGGCAGGTCGGGACCCCCCAGAAATGCCAAATGGACAGTATGTATTGCACGCCGTCACCTGCTCCCATCACAGTCTCTGGGCTCCCTCATCCCACTCCTACCAAGTTCCTGGTTTCTCCCCACCCCATCACACACCCTGGGCTCTCCCCACTCTGCTCCCACCACTCTCCCATGGTTCCTGCCCATTGTGCTCCCACCATAGTCCCTGGGTTCCCCCCATTCCGTTCCCAACACAGTCTGAGGGCCAGTGGTGGCTGGTGATTTTTTTAAGTGGAGGGGCATAACTATTTCCCCCAAAAATGCCATAGCAACCGAGCATAGTGAGGGAGCCTGAACCAATAAAGTGGGGTTCGGGTGGGTTTCCCCCTGTGAATTTTTTTTTAATAATGGGTTAAAATGTTGCATTGTAGAGTATACTTTTAACAAAAAATTGGTTAAATAGCCAAACAGTTTGCAATTGGTGCTGGGGGGACCAGGGAGCAGGCATGACATGTTTTACTGGACATCTATGATAGTAAAAAGATACCATCCCTGTCCCCTGGGCCCCACTGGGCCTAACGCAGTCAACATGATTATGTGTGTATGCAAGGTGCAGCACATTCATACAGCAATCACTATCATTCAAATGAGCATCCATCACCATACTCTCACTCATAACATAAGCATACACGCATCCATACACATGCTTAAATAAAAACAATGAACATAAATATACCTTCTGCATTGGCCTGCGTGTGGGTGCTGAAATGCCCTGCTCCAGGCTGCTCTGTCAGTATATGCGAGGAGGCGCAGGAGCTCCCCCTCTGACATACAGACATGCAGTGCCCCAGCCAGCATTTCCAATGAGCTATGCAATGCTGGCAAAGCAAAACGCCCCAGCACTTGCATGGCTCAGTGAGCATGTGCGGCTGGGGAACTAAACTGAACTGCCAAAGGGAAACCCTTTGACAGTTCAGCCAGCCCAGGAGCACTCCATCAGGTGGAAAAAGCAGCTGAGGGAGTGCTCACTGTTTCACCGAGCTGGCTCCTTAGCTCATCCATAATGGGTGAGGGGCCACTGGGCTACCGCCCCCTCGTCATTATGGATGAGCCGCCAGGCTCGAACTGGCCTATAGGGAAATGCCTGTACCAAAAATGTAAAATGCTAGTGTGGGCCAGTCAAAATAGGCCACCATTTTGGTCAATGTGGACCAGTTTGATGAGTTACTTAACTATGCAGTTAGTAATTTTGACCATTGTTGCTGAATATATCACAATTTACTTACATTTTAACACAAAGCACCCCCTTGGGTAATATTGAAATAGTGGGCCTCATTACAACCCTGGCGGTAGCTTTGCCGGTAAAACCGGCACGGTTGCCGCCGGAGTTGCATCCGGGTCCGGCACCCGCGAATGGGCAATTACCGAGTCATGCCGAGTTAGGCGGACCTGATAATTGCCCATTCGCGGGTGCCGGTACCGGTAGACCCCCATTCTCATTTGAGCCCCATAGGGCTCAATGGGAATGGGGATCTCGAATGCACCGGTGCATCCGACGAGCTGTGCGGGCTGTCAGGCACCCGCAAGCACAACTCATACTATGGCAACGGTAGCTTACCGGCACCGTTGTTACCGTACCGTCATAGTTGTAATGAGGCCCAGTCTGTGACTAAAGGAATGAATAACCATTTACAACTGCGGGCCACTTTTTCATTGTTGCCTGAGACAGTTCCATGCTTCATCCCAACCATGTGAGCCACCCCTGCGCATTTCTTCCAATCTAAAAAAGAAAAAATATTTTCTTTATATATTTGATGCTGAGCTCTCAGGGCCTCCCAGGGATGCACCCGTGGACCCCTGTGGGGGTCGCGCTCCACAGTTTGAATACTGCTTGTATAGGCACTATATAAATAAACAATACAATAAAATACAAATAAAAATGGTCATACTCCCAGACAGAGGTGGTATATCTGTGGCAAGTGATATTGCCCACAGAAAGGGAGGTAATGCCAGAGATAGCCACCGCAGTTCAGGGTGCCCCCAGTCAGTCACAGTGAAACAAATATTTGTTTGGCTTGTTAAGGGTATAATCAGTGTTATACAAGGTGAAGGGAATTGAAAGGTTGAATGCTTTGAAGCAGTGAGTGAACTGTCTATGTTGTAAATCCTTTTTATATATTTTTACTTAGTTTGTTATTTTAGAGGTCTGAGGTGGTATCCTCACCAGCACTTCCATTTTGAGATTTGTCCTGATAACCTTGAGTTTGCTTGTCTGGTTGGCTGGAGCTCCCACCTAGGGGTGATGTGGTATCTTATGGTAAGTACAACCGTAAATACCTTTCTGAAGTATACCATTGGTACCATTCATTTTGTATTGACTGTGCGGAAAAAGTCCTTGCTTCGCTTTTCTTGGCTACTCAAAGTAGTGAAGGGAATCCTCCTGTAGTCAGGGAAAGACGGTGCTGTAGTAGAAAATACTGTAATAAAGAGAGCTAGAACAGCAGTGTAATAGTGGAAAGCAGTGTTCTCCTTCTATCTTAGTGAAGGAGATATCTCAGAGATATAGTCCAGCGTGTTTTGTTGAATAAAGATGCTGGGCCTCATTACGAGTATGGAGGTAGCCATGGTGCTATTGGTGCCATGGCTGCCTCAATACCGGGCTCCAATACTGGGTTAATTCAATGAGGAATAACCTTGGTCATTCCAATATTGGAGGACCCGGTAATTCCTCCTTGAAGGAACCATTCCCCATTCCCATTTGAGCCCCCTACGGGCTCAATGGGAATGGGGAGGGAGATAATAATGGGCATGTAAATAATGGCCCATTATTAGCTCCCTGTTCCCAATGCGGGACCCGAAAAGGACATCTGGTTTTACCAGACGTCTGTTCCGAGTCCCGCAAAGGGAATCTAGCAATAGGCGCTCCCGTAATGAAGGGAGCCGGTCCCGTACCGGCACCCTTCATTACAGGTTTGCCAAGGTCGTAATGAGGCCCGTTGTCTTTTGAATAAGAGTGAGAAACATATAGTGAATAACTAAACCCTGTGATTACGGTGAAAGGTGAGCAAAGTGAGTGATTGTGGAGGAAAATTTACAAACAAGGAAGGAGAAACGGGTTTCCTTGTGTTGAAATGTTGTGCCACAAGTAAAGTAATATTGTTGAAGTTTGGACTGGGTTTGGAGTATGGAGACTCCATTGAATCATTTGTGTCAGGTACCTCCTGGCTATAAGGTAAAGATTTTAGAGTACCATCTGGAATGGCTGCGGAAAACTAAAGGTAACATGCTCAATTCTTGGCCTAATGAGGGGAACTATGATAAAGGGATATTATAAAACCTGTATACTTTTTTAGTGTCTCGGCACAAGTGTTCAAAGTTAGAGAAGCGGTTAAACATTTTAGAGCTATGTTGGATGTATGAGAAAGGCAGGAAGGCCCATAATGTTAAAATCTGAGAGGAAACGCCAAAAAAGGAGGGTGCAGGAATTCCTTCCACACTGCCCCCATATGAGTGCTGTCCTTTATTGCTCGCAGAAGGGTTAACCGACCCGGAGTTTGAACTTCACTTTTCTACAGTAGCCACTCCAGTAGTTGTGAGACGGACACATGTAGTGCTTCCATCAGCTACGATTCCTAACACATGGGATTTTGACGAAAGTGGAAGTGTAACTGGCTCAATGGTTAGGGATGCAGAAAGGTTGGGAACATGGAGCAGAAAGAGAATATGTTCCCCGACTGCTAGGTTTCAGAGAGATTAAGGTTGTATAAATAAGAGAGAGTGAGGCCGAGAGCCAGAAGAGTAGATGAAGGGTAGAAAATGAGTGAAAAAGAGGATGCTATGCCTTTTACCACAAGGATAAAGGATAGGCTGCAAATGGCAGTACAGACGCAGGAGCAGAACAAATTGGAAGAAGCACTGAGGCTAGCAGAAGAAGAAGTAGTGCTGTTATGACAGCAGAGAAGTGAAGAACGGGAATAAGTGAATAGACAAGCAAATTACATAGATGAAGGAAGGTGGAGGCATGGACACATTCTTGTTAGGTTGCATAAATCAGTTATTAAAGAGGTCAATGTGGACCTGAAGGACAGAAGTATGGCTATGGGTACAGGATTCGAGTAGCGAGAACTGGAACCCGGCACCCTACAGTAGTGCTGAGTATGCTTCCATCCCTACAGAAGTATCAGGGGAGGTGATAACAGCAGTAGGAGACGAAGGTGAATGGGAATCAGATATTGAGCACTAAAAGCAGGGTATAGCAGCCCCACCTCCCGCTCCAGTAGCAGTGACAGAGAGTACACCATAGGGTCTTTGGACAAGCTGTGGTGCATGCCTGGCTGTAGTGAGCAGTAGTGGAAACCCTGTGAAAGCCCCAGCAAAGGGGGGTGTGGCTACATTTCTGTTGCTCCAGAAGTAGGGCACATTGGGGGACATTATGAGTACGGCGCTAGGGGATTAACGGCACTGGTAAGGATGCCGGTGCCATTAACCCCCTACCGACGCATTCCGAGGTCCCTTAGCTGGTCCCACTAGGGCCAGCTGGTTTAACCAGTCGGCCTTAGCGGGACCCGTTAAGGGACCAGGGAGCTAATAACAAGCCCACAATTTGCGGGCCCGTTATTAGCTCCTTCTCCATTCCCATTGAGTCCTATGGGGGCTCGAATGGGGAATGGTTTTGAAATGGGGATTTACCGGGTCCGCAAGGGTCGGAATGTCCCGGTAAGTCCCCATTCTGACACCACAGACCCAGACACGGGTTTGGAGGCAGCCATGGTGCTATTGGCACCATGGCTACCTCCAAACTAGTAATGACCCCCATTATGTCTCATGTTCATTCATGGAACGGAATAATTTGATGAAGATGCTTTCTTCACTCACTGCAGGAGCAGTTAAGCACATATATGCATTACAGAAACACACTGCTAGTTTCATGTTAGCCATAGGGGACATTAACATCTGGGAAAACATTGAGACGAGATTTGGAGGCGAGCCGGGTATCCGGGAGTTCAGTTGGATTGAAATACCCACGATGGAGCAGCATTCAATACTTACAGGGCACAGGTTTGTGGGCCCCTGGTGGGTATGTATCCCGATACATCCGATATAAATTAGATTTTGGCCAAAACAATGAAGTTAGACGATGATGCTGCCGCACACACCTGGTTAATTCAGGAGATGTGGTCTGCAAAGATGGGAGAAGCTTGGGATACAAATTTGGTGATGATTTTTTACCACATACTTAAAAAGGGACTTCCTAAGGAAGTCCTGAACAATCTAGACATGGCAGTAGGGATGGAGGACAAGCGTTTGTCAAATAATCAGGTACATATGGTACATTTTTGCAAAAGTATGCAAGAAAAGAAAAAGGAGACTATAGAGCAGAAACAAAAGGCAGAGGCCAAGCTTGTTCAGAAGAAGCTAGCGAAAATCTGTTTGGAAGGAGCAGTGATTAATAGCTCCATCGAGGGACAACAGGGACAATTGGGACAACAGAGATATAGTGAATCAGGTATGACACAAGGTTGGATGGATGGATGGATGGATGGGAGCTCCCAGTCCAAGGCAAATGAGAGGTTTTCAAAGGGGTAGGGCAGAATTTTCAGAAGGAAATGTGTCATGGGGCCTGGTTTAACAGGCCAATGGGAAATAACTATGGGTGCTATGCAGAGGGATAGGATACGTGGCACGAGATTGCCAAAATAGGCCACAGTATTTCAACATAGGAGCTCAGCAAATGCAACCGCTGACTGTGCCATATGCCCCAGGATCTGTGCAATTACAACAGGCATAGGTTGAACAGAAGCCAGTCACTGGGGCTGCAGAGACCTATGTGATTCAACCGACCATGTAAGCACAAGCAGTGGTACAGATATGGGAGGAAAATCCTTTCCCCCAGTTGCTAATATGTACCAAGATTAGGACAGCCGACAGAAATCTGAAGGTGCCTTGTTTTTCATCCTTACACATCTCAGATGTGTCCTGTCCTGTCCATTACCACCGATCAGGAAGAGGAACCCCAGGTAGGTGTGAAGGTAGGTGACCAAATGTTTTCATTTGTGGTCGATACAGGGGTTATGAAATCTTGCATCTAGGAAGGCGAGTTCTCCATGTCATCCAATAAAATGGACATACGGCTATATTGTCAGTTCCTTACACTGAAAATCTACATAAATTGTATCTGCGCGTTGGTTGTATTGCACAGATACACCAGCAAATCTCTTGGGCTGAGATCTCCTCAGTCGACTCCACACGTCGATTGCATTCACGGAGGAAGTTATAGTATGCTTGACACCAGGTTTTATCAAGTAAGAGAAGAGGTGCACTTGCATGAATATTGTATTGACAGTGTGATAAAGGGAGTACCTGTACATTCAACTTTGTTTCTTTATGGAGTAATGGTTTTGTTGCGTTGTGTCCTAGGAATCAGAGATCAGTCTTGGAGGGTACCAATTGAATTTTTGTTTCAGCCTGCTGTGCCACAGGAGGTAACATCAGGCACCATTGTTATGGTTCTCCTACAAGGAGTAGTCATCAAGGAGAACAGGGTGGTTATCTCAGGCACCGACAAGGAAGGCACAGAGTGGTACACAGTTCTGTGCATCAATCCGACCTTATCGCTAAGGGAAGTGTCTGACGAGTAATTGTTCGAAGAAACCAAATACACAGACCATGCTCAAGGCTAGAAATACATGGCCATATTGGAAGGAATATGTGGAGAAAGTGCTGTACCATTAATGGACCTGCAACCCTCAAGTTGTGGGGCTGTTAAAGAGTGCAGGAGTGGTACGTATACAATTTGAACTTGGAGTGATATTAACATGGGTTAAGCAGTACCACGTGTCTAGAGAGGTGGACACAGGGATTTATGAGACCATTATAGCATTGTTGGAGCAAGGCATAATACAACATTCTGTGTCCCCATTTAACACAGCCATCTACCTTGTGAAGAAATTAAGGGAACCCGTTGGAGGATGGTCCAGGATATACTCCCTCTCAATAAAATTGTTGAGGCTGAGTTCCCACTGGTACCAAATCCTGCTACCATCCTCTGTAGTATCCCTACTTGGTTGACTCACTTCACAGTGATTGATTTGAAGAATACCTTTTTCTCAGTCTCCTTACACCATGATTCTCAGTACCTCACAGCGTTTGTGTACTGTGGTCAGTGATTCAAGCTGTCAAAGTTGCCCCAGGAGAACTGCAAACCTCTTAGTGATCCACATGAATTTGGGAAATATACATGTCCCCAGTACAGTAATTCAGTATGTGAACAATTTACTAGTTTGTAGCACTTCAGAAGACCAGTGTCAAGTAGACTCAATAACTCTCTTCACCCTGCTCGCGGAGAATGGGTATAAAGTGGACAAACTCATCAAGACCTTACTCTTCTCTTCTTCCTTCACTCTCCCTCTACCCTGCTAACCTAGCCCTCTACTCTCTCCATCCCTCCCTCCTTTTACTTAGAGCTTGATGACTGGCCACCTGGTGTACCTCAGAGTCTCACTGGTCCTAGGCATCCCCGCCAGTCCTCTCTCGCACATGCCTCAGGGCCCTACTCCAACCCAAATTCACTGCAATTAGAATAACCCAAGAGAGTGGCACTCTCTACATTTACCCCAGTCTCTGCTGATTGGGTGTACTTGGACTTCCCTCCCCCTGTGACCTTCTATGCACTTGCACATTCCGAATGCAATATGTCTGATGATTGTCTGTCTGTTCTCCATTGTCTTCTCCCCTTAATTGCACAGTTAAACTGCAGAATCACCGTCAGACCTATTTGCTGTGTCTAAACCGTTAAATGTATTTTTACAGAATTTCAAGGGCTTTGAGCGAGTGTTGTTTTTTACCCTTGTTTCCACCCTCCTTGAGCGCTTTGAAACACTTCATCTGTATAGGTCAGTGGTCTTCAAACATTTTTGGCCGGGGCCCCCCTGTGTAAAATTTGGGCAGGTCGGGACCCCCCAGAAATGCCAAATGGACAGTATGTATTGCACGCCGTCACCTGCTCCCATCACAGTCTCTGGGCTCCCTCATCCCACTCCTACCAAGTTCCTGGTTTCTCCCCACCCCATCACACACCCTGGGCTCTCCCCACTCTGCTCCCACCACTCTCCCATGGTTCCTGCCCATTGTGCTCCCACCATAGTCCCTGGGTTCCCCCCATTCCGTTCCCAACACAGTCTAAGGGCCAGTGGTGGCTGGTGATTTTTTTAAGTGGAGGGGCATAACTATTTCCCCCAAAAATGCCATAGCAACCGAGCATAGTGAGGGAGCCTGAACCAATAAAGTGGGGTTCGGGTGGGTTTCCCCCTGTGAATTTTTTTTTAATAATGGGTTAAAATGTTGCATTGTAGAGTATACTTTTAACAAAAAATTGGTTAAATAGCCAAACAGTTTGCAATTGGTGCTGGGGGGACCAGGGAGCAGGCATGACATGTTTTACTGGACATCTATGATAGTAAAAAGATACCATCCCTGTCCCCTGGGCCCCACTGGGCCTAACGCAGTCAACATGATTATGTGTGTATGCAAGGTGCAGCACATTCATACAGCAATCACTATCATTCAAATGAGCATCCATCACCATACTCTCACTCATAACATAAGCATACACGCATCCATACACATGCTTAAATAAAAACAATGAACATAAATATACCTTCTGCATTGGCCTGCGTGTGGGTGCTGAAATGCCCTGCTCCAGGCTGCTCTGTCAGTATATGCGAGGAGGCGCAGGAGCTCCCCCTCTGACATACAGACATGCAGTGCCCCAGCCAGCATTTCCAATGAGCTATGCAATGCTGGCAAAGCAAAACGCCCCAGCACTTGCATGGCTCAGTGAGCATGTGCGGCTGGGGAACTAAACTGAACTGCCAAAGGGAAACCCTTTGACAGTTCAGCCAGCCCAGGAGCACTCCATCAGGTGGAAAAAGCAGCTGAGGGAGTGCTCACTGTTTCACCGAGCTGGCTCCTTAGCTCATCCATAATGGGTGAGGGGCCACTGGGCTACCGCCCCCTCGTCATTATGGATGAGCCGCCAGGCTCGAACTGGCCTATAGGGAAATGCCTGTACCAAAAATGTAAAATGCTAGTGTGGGCCAGTCAAAATAGGCCACCATTTTGGTCAATGTGGACCAGTTTGATGAGTTACTTAACTATGCAGTTAGTAATTTTGACCATTGTTGCTGAATATATCACAATTTACTTACATTTTAACACAAAGCACCCCCTTGGGTAATATTGAAATAGTGGGCCTCATTACAACCCTGGCGGTAGCTTTGCCGGTAAAACCGGCACGGTTGCCGCCGGAGTTGCATCCGGGTCCGGCACCCGCGAATGGGCAATTACCGAGTCATGCCGAGTTAGGCGGACCTGATAATTGCCCATTCGCGGGTGCCGGTACCGGTAGATCCCCATTCTCATTTGAGCCCCATAGGGCTCAATGGGAATGGGGATCTCGAATGCACCGGTGCATCCGACGAGCTGTGCGGGCTGTCAGGCACCCGCAAGCACAACTCATACTATGGCAACGGTAGCTTACCGGCACCGTTGTTACCGTACCGTCATAGTTGTAATGAGGCCCAGTCTGTGACTAAAGGAATGAATAACCATTTACAACTGCGGGCCACTTTTTCATTGTTGCCTGAGACAGTTCCATGCTTCATCCCAACCATGTGAGCCACCCCTGCGCATTTCTTCCAATCTAAAAAAGAAAAAATATTTTCTTTATATATTTGATGCTGAGCTCTCAGGGCCTCCCAGGGATGCACCCGTGGACCCCTGTGGGGGTCGCGCTCCACAGTTTGAATACTGCTTGTATAGGCACTATATAAATAAACAATACAATAAAATACAAATAAAAATGGTCATACTCCCAGACAGAGGTGGTATATCTGTGGCAAGTGATATTGCCCACAGAAAGGGAGGTAATGCCAGAGATAGCCACCGCAGTTCAGGGTGCCCCCAGTCAGTCACAGTGAAACAAATATTTGTTTGGCTTGTTAAGGGTATAATCAGTGTTATACAAGGTGAAGGGAATTGAAAGGTTGAATGCTTTGAAGCAGTGAGTGAACTGTCTATGTTGTAAATCCTTTTTATATATTTTTACTTAGTTTGTTATTTTAGAGGTCTGAGGTGGTATCCTCACCAGCACTTCCATTTTGAGATTTGTCCTGATAACCTTGAGTTTGCTTGTCTGGTTGGCTGGAGCTCCCACCTAGGGGTGATGTGGTATCTTATGGTAAGTACAACCGTAAATACCTTTCTGAAGTATACCATTGGTACCATTCATTTTGTATTGACTGTGCGGAAAAAGTCCTTGCTTCGCTTTTCTTGGCTACTCAAAGTAGTGAAGGGAATCCTCCTGTAGTCAGGGAAAGACGGTGCTGTAGTAGAAAATACTGTAATAAAGAGAGCTAGAACAGCAGTGTAATAGTGGAAAGCAGTGTTCTCCTTCTATCTTAGTGAAGGAGATATCTCAGAGATATAGTCCAGCGTGTTTTGTTGAATAAAGATGCTGGGCCTCATTACGAGTATGGAGGTAGCCATGGTGCTATTGGTGCCATGGCTGCCTCAATACCGGGCTCCAATACTGGGTTAATTCAATGAGGAATAACCTTGGTCATTCCAATATTGGAGGACCCGGTAATTCCTCCTTGAAGGAACCATTCCCCATTCCCATTTGAGCCCCCTACGGGCTCAATGGGAATGGGGAGGGAGATAATAATGGGCATGTAAATAATGGCCCATTATTAGCTCCCTGTTCCCAATGCGGGACCCGAAAAGGACATCTGGTTTTACCAGACGTCTGTTCCGAGTCCCGCAAAGGGAATCTAGCAATAGGCGCTCCCGTAATGAAGGGAGCCGGTCCCGTACCGGCACCCTTCATTACAGGTTTGCCAAGGTCGTAATGAGGCCCGTTGTCTTTTGAATAAGAGTGAGAAACATATAGTGAATAACTAAACCCTGTGATTACGGTGAAAGGTGAGCAAAGTGAGTGATTGTGGAGGAAAATTTACAAACAAGGAAGGAGAAACGGGTTTCCTTGTGTTGAAATGTTGTGCCACAAGTAAAGTAATATTGTTGAAGTTTGGACTGGGTTTGGAGTATGGAGACTCCATTGAATCATTTGTGTCAGGTACCTCCTGGCTATAAGGTAAAGATTTTAGAGTACCATCTGGAATGGCTGCGGAAAACTAAAGGTAACATGCTCAATTCTTGGCCTAATGAGGGGAACTATGATAAAGGGATATTATAAAACCTGTATACTTTTTTAGTGTCTCGGCACAAGTGTTCAAAGTTAGAGAAGCGGTTAAACATTTTAGAGCTATGTTGGATGTATGAGAAAGGCAGGAAGGCCCATAATGTTAAAATCTGAGAGGAAACGCCAAAAAAGGAGGGTGCAGGAATTCCTTCCACACTGCCCCCATATGAGTGCTGTCCTTTATTGCTCGCAGAAGGGTTAACCGACCCGGAGTTTGAACTTCACTTTTCTACAGTAGCCACTCCAGTAGTTGTGAGACGGACACATGTAGTGCTTCCATCAGCTACGATTCCTAACACATGGGATTTTGACGAAAGTGGAAGTGTAACTGGCTCAATGGTTAGGGATGCAGAAAGGTTGGGAACATGGAGCAGAAAGAGAATATGTTCCCCGACTGCTAGGTTTCAGAGAGATTAAGGTTGTATAAATAAGAGAGAGTGAGGCCGAGAGCCAGAAGAGTAGATGAAGGGTAGAAAATGAGTGAAAAAGAGGATGCTATGCCTTTTACCACAAGGATAAAGGATAGGCTGCAAATGGCAGTACAGACGCAGGAGCAGAACAAATTGGAAGAAGCACTGAGGCTAGCAGAAGAAGAAGTAGTGCTGTTATGACAGCAGAGAAGTGAAGAACGGGAATAAGTGAATAGACAAGCAAATTACATAGATGAAGGAAGGTGGAGGCATGGACACATTCTTGTTAGGTTGCATAAATCAGTTATTAAAGAGGTCAATGTGGACCTGAAGGACAGAAGTATGGCTATGGGTACAGGATTCGAGTAGCGAGAACTGGAACCCGGCACCCTACAGTAGTGCTGAGTATGCTTCCATCCCTACAGAAGTATCAGGGGAGGTGATAACAGCAGTAGGAGACGAAGGTGAATGGGAATCAGATATTGAGCACTAAAAGCAGGGTATAGCAGCCCCACCTCCCGCTCCAGTAGCAGTGACAGAGAGTACACCATAGGGTCTTTGGACAAGCTGTGGTGCATGCCTGGCTGTAGTGAGCAGTAGTGGAAACCCTGTGAAAGCCCCAGCAAAGGGGGGTGTGGCTACATTTCTGTTGCTCCAGAAGTAGGGCACATTGGGGGACATTATGAGTACGGCGCTAGGGGATTAACGGCACTGGTAAGGATGCCGGTGCCATTAACCCCCTACCGACGCATTCCGAGGTCCCTTAGCTGGTCCCACTAGGGCCAGCTGGTTTAACCAGTCGGCCTTAGCGGGACCCGTTAAGGGACCAGGGAGCTAATAACAAGCCCACAATTTGCGGGCCCGTTATTAGCTCCTTCTCCATTCCCATTGAGTCCTATGGGGGCTCGAATGGGGAATGGTTTTGAAATGGGGATTTACCGGGTCCGCAAGGGTCGGAATGTCCCGGTAAGTCCCCATTCTGACACCACAGACCCAGACACGGGTTTGGAGGCAGCCATGGTGCTATTGGCACCATGGCTACCTCCAAACTAGTAATGACCCCCATTATGTCTCATGTTCATTCATGGAACGGAATAATTTGATGAAGATGCTTTCTTCACTCACTGCAGGAGCAGTTAAGCACATATATGCATTACAGAAACACACTGCTAGTTTCATGTTAGCCATAGGGGACATTAACATCTGGGAAAACATTGAGACGAGATTTGGAGGCGAGCCGGGTATCCGGGAGTTCAGTTGGATTGAAATACCCACGATGGAGCAGCATTCAATACTTACAGGGCACAGGTTTGTGGGCCCCTGGTGGGTATGTATCCCGATACATCCGATATAAATTAGATTTTGGCCAAAACAATGAAGTTAGACGATGATGCTGCCGCACACACCTGGTTAATTCAGGAGATGTGGTCTGCAAAGATGGGAGAAGCTTGGGATACAAATTTGGTGATGATTTTTTACCACATACTTAAAAAGGGACTTCCTAAGGAAGTCCTGAACAATCTAGACATGGCAGTAGGGATGGAGGACAAGCGTTTGTCAAATAATCAGGTACATATGGTACATTTTTGCAAAAGTATGTAAGAAAAGAAAAAGGAGACTATAGAGCAGAAACAAAAGGCAGAGGCCAAGCTTGTTCAGAAGAAGCTAGCGAAAATCTGTTTGAAAGGAGCAGTGATTAATAGCTCCATCAAGGGACAGCAGGGACAATTGGGACAACAGAGATATAGTGAATCAGGTATGACACAAGGTTGGATGGATGGATGGATGGATGGGAGCTCCCAGTCCAAGGCAAATGAGAGGTTTTCAAAGGGGTAGGGCAGAATTTTCAGAAGGAAATGTGTCATGGGGCCTGGTTTAACAGGCCAATGGGAAATAACTATGGGTGCTATGCAGAGGGATAGGATACGTGGCACGAGATTGCCAAAATAGGCCACAGTATTTCAACATAGGAGCTCAGCAAATGCAACCGCTGACTGTGCCATATGCCCCAGGATCTGTGCAATTACAACAGGCATAGGTTGAACAGAAGCCAGTCACTGGGGCTGCAGAGACCTATGTGATTCAACCGACCATGTCAGCACAAGAAGTGGTACAGATATGGGAGGAAAATCCTTTCCCCCAGGTGCTAATATGTACCAAGATTAGGACAGCCCACAGAAATCTGAAGGTGCCTTGTTTTTCATCCTTACACATCTCAGATGTGTCCTGTCCTGTCCATTACCACCGATCAGGAAGAGGAACCCCAGGTAGGTGTGAAGGTAGGTGACCAAATGTTTTCATTTGTGGTCGATACAGGTGTTATGAAATCTTGCATCTAGGAAGGCGAGTTCTCCATGTCATCCAATAAAATGGACATACGGCTATATTGTCCGTTCCTTACACTGAAAATCTACATAAATTGTATCTGCGCGTTGGTTGTATTGCACAGATACACCAGCAAATCTCTTGGGCTGAGATCTCCTCAGTCGACTCCACACGTCGATTGCATTCACGGAGGAAGTTATAGTATGCTTGACACCAGGTTTTATCAAGTAAGAGAAGAGGTGCACTTGCATGAATATTGTATTGACAGTGTGATAAAGGGAGTACCTGTACATTCAACTTTGTTTCTTTATGGAGTAATGGTTTTGTTGCGTTGTGTCCTAGGAATCAGAGATCAGTCTTGGAGGGTACCAATTGAATTTTTGTTTCAGCCTGCTGTGCCACAGGAGGTAACATCAGGCACCATTGTTATGGTTCTCCTACAAGGAGTAGTCATCAAGGAGAACAGGGTGGTTATCTCAGGCACCGACAAGGAAGGCACAGAGTGGTACACAGTTCTGTGCATCAATCCGACCTTATCGCTAAGGGAAGTGTCTGACGAGTAATTGTTCGAAGAAACCAAATACACAGACCATGCTCAAGGCTAGAAATACATGGCCATATTGGAAGGAATATGTGGAGAAAGTGCTGTACCATTAATGGACCAGCAACCCTCAAGTTGTGGGGCTGTTAAAGAGTGCAGGAGTGGTACGTATACAATTTGAACTTGGAGTGATATTAACATGGGTTAAGCAGTACCACGTGTCTAGAGAGGTGGACACAGGGATTTATGAGACCATTATAGCATTGTTGGAGCAAGGCATAATACAACATTCTGTGTCCCCATTTAACACAGCCATCTACCTTGTGAAGAAATTAAGGGAACCCGTTGGAGGATGGTCCAGGATATACTCCCTCTCAATAAAATTGTTGAGGCTGAGTTCCCACTGGTACCAAATCCTGCTACCATCCTCTGTAGTATCCCTACTTGGTTGACTCACTTCACAGTGATTGATTTGAAGAATACCTTTTTCTCAGTCTCCTTACACCATGATTCTCAGTACCTCACAGCGTTTGTGTACTGTGGTCAGTGATTCAAGCTGTCAAAGTTGCCCCAGGAGAACTGCAAACCTCTTAGTGATCCACATGAATTTGGGAAATATACATGTCCCCAGTACAGTAATTCAGTATGTGAACAATTTACTAGTTTGTAGCACTTCAGAAGACCAGTGTCAAGTAGACTCAATAACTCTCTTCACCCTGCTCGCGGAGAATGGGTATAAAGTGGACAAACTCATCAAGACCTTACTCTTCTCTTCTTCCTTCACTCTCCCTCTACCCTGCTAACCTAGCCCTCTACTCTCTCCATCCCTCCCTCCTTTTACTTAGAGCTTGATGACTGGCCACCTGGTGTACCTCAGAGTCTCACTGGTCCTAGGCATCCCCGCCAGTCCTCTCTCGCACATGCCTCAGGGCCCTACTCCAACCCAAATTCACTGCAATTAGAATAACCCAAGAGAGTGGCACTCTCTACATTTACCCCAGTCTCTGCTGATTGGGTGTACTTGGACTTCCCTCCCCCTGTGACCTTCTATGCACTTGCACATTCCGAATGCAATATGTCTGATGATTGTCTGTCTGTTCTCCATTGTCTTCTCCCCTTAATTGCACAGTTAAACTGCAGAATCACCGTCAGACCTATTTGCTGTGTCTAAACCGTTAAATGTATTTTTACAGAATTTCAAGGGCTTTGAGCGAGTGTTGTTTTTTACCCTTGTTTCCACCCTCCTTGAGCGCTTTGAAACACTTCATCTGTATAGGTCAGTGGTCTTCAAACATTTTTGGCCGGGGCCCCCCTGTGTAAAATTTGGGCAGGTCGGGACCCCCCAGAAATGCCAAATGGACAGTATGTATTGCACGCCGTCACCTGCTCCCATCACAGTCTCTGGGCTCCCTCATCCCACTCCTACCAAGTTCCTGGTTTCTCCCCACCCCATCACACACCCTGGGCTCTCCCCACTCTGCTCCCACCACTCTCCCATGGTTCCTGCCCATTGTGCTCCCACCATAGTCCCTGGGTTCCCCCCATTCCGTTCCCAACACAGTCTAAGGGCCAGTGGTGGCTGGTGATTTTTTTAAGTGGAGGGGCATAACTATTTCCCCCAAAAATGCCATAGCAACCGAGCATAGTGAGGGAGCCTGAACCAATAAAGTGGGGTTCGGGTGGGTTTCCCCCTGTGAATTTTTTTTTAATAATGGGTTAAAATGTTGCATTGTAGAGTATACTTTTAACAAAAAATTGGTTAAATAGCCAAACAGTTTGCAATTGGTGCTGGGGGGACCAGGGAGCAGGCATGACATGTTTTACTGGACATCTATGATAGTAAAAAGATACCATCCCTGTCCCCTGGGCCCCACTGGGCCTAACGCAGTCAACATGATTATGTGTGTATGCAAGGTGCAGCACATTCATACAGCAATCACTATCATTCAAATGAGCATCCATCACCATACTCTCACTCATAACATAAGCATACACGCATCCATACACATGCTTAAATAAAAACAATGAACATAAATATACCTTCTGCATTGGCCTGCGTGTGGGTGCTGAAATGCCCTGCTCCAGGCTGCTCTGTCAGTATATGCGAGGAGGCGCAGGAGCTCCCCCTCTGACATACAGACATGCAGTGCCCCAGCCAGCATTTCCAATGAGCTATGCAATGCTGGCAAAGCAAAACGCCCCAGCACTTGCATGGCTCAGTGAGCATGTGCGGCTGGGGAACTAAACTGAACTGCCAAAGGGAAACCCTTTGACAGTTCAGCCAGCCCAGGAGCACTCCATCAGGTGGAAAAAGCAGCTGAGGGAGTGCTCACTGTTTCACCGAGCTGGCTCCTTAGCTCATCCATAATGGGTGAGGGGCCACTGGGCTACCGCCCCCTCGTCATTATGGATGAGCCGCCAGGCTCGAACTGGCCTATAGGGAAATGCCTGTACCAAAAATGTAAAATGCTAGTGTGGGCCAGTCAAAATAGGCCACCATTTTGGTCAATGTGGACCAGTTTGATGAGTTACTTAACTATGCAGTTAGTAATTTTGACCATTGTTGCTGAATATATCACAATTTACTTACATTTTAACACAAAGCACCCCCTTGGGTAATATTGAAATAGTGGGCCTCATTACAACCCTGGCGGTAGCTTTGCCGGTAAAACCGGCACGGTTGCCGCCGGAGTTGCATCCGGGTCCGGCACCCGCGAATGGGCAATTACCGAGTCATGCCGAGTTAGGCGGACCTGATAATTGCCCATTCGCGGGTGCCGGTACCGGTAGATCCCCATTCTCATTTGAGCCCCATAGGGCTCAATGGGAATGGGGATCTCGAATGCACCGGTGCATCCGACGAGCTGTGCGGGCTGTCAGGCACCCGCAAGCACAACTCATACTATGGCAACGGTAGCTTACCGGCACCGTTGTTACCGTACCGTCATAGTTGTAATGAGGCCCAGTCTGTGACTAAAGGAATGAATAACCATTTACAACTGCGGGCCACTTTTTCATTGTTGCCTGAGACAGTTCCATGCTTCATCCCAACCATGTGAGCCACCCCTGCGCATTTCTTCCAATCTAAAAAAGAAAAAATATTTTCTTTATATATTTGATGCTGAGCTCTCAGGGCCTCCCAGGGATGCACCCGTGGACCCCTGTGGGGGTCGCGCTCCACAGTTTGAATACTGCTTGTATAGGCACTATATAAATAAACAATACAATAAAATACAAATAAAAATGGTCATACTCCCAGACAGAGGTGGTATATCTGTGGCAAGTGATATTGCCCACAGAAAGGGAGGTAATGCCAGAGATAGCCACCGCAGTTCAGGGTGCCCCCAGTCAGTCACAGTGAAACAAATGTAGCAGTATTTGGGACCCTATAACTATTGTAGGTCATGGATTTTTGACTACTCTAGCTACACAAGGCCCCTAATGCAGGGGCTTAAGGAAGCTCAAAAGGCAAAGGGTCTGATAGAATGGTCTGAGGAGATTGTGACTTGCTTTCGGGAACTCAAGGCCGCGATCAGCATTGCTCCGATCTTGCTGACCCCAACCATTGAATCTGTTTTCTCACTCAAACAGGCAGGTGATGACATGACAGTGGTCCTGGCCCATCAAACATTGCTAGGCCATAAACCTTTGACATACTAAAGTGGACTCTTAGACCCATCTTCAACCATTACTATGGGTTGCCCAGTGATGTGGAGCATGCAGTTATTGTGAAATATCCAAGCCGACATTCACAACCCAAAGAGGCTCAGGGCATGAGGTTATTCTATTGAACCCATCCATGCATCCCGTACATTGTCAACTAGTCAATTCTGCGATATTTGTAGCCAAGACAGTGAAACCTGATGATATAGTCCAAGAATGTGCATAGTATGAGGGAGAAGAGATAGAGAGGATTTGTGATAATGAGTATGCCTTGGAGAGAGGTGCGGTCATTTTTGTTGACAGGTCCTCGACAATCAATCGGGACACTGGTGAGAGGCATAAGGGTACACCCATCATGGGCCTTGTAGATTGGGTCTATCAGGTGTGAGAAACCAGACGGTGTCTCACCCACTAGTCCCTGTGGATCTCTCTCAGGTGACCAGGGCACGTTCATTGCCTTTGGATCCAGATCCTGGGGGTGTACCAGTGCGAGAGGATCACCTGGGTGAGAGGTCTTCGGGGAGTTAGAGTGGGTCACTTAATGGTGAGACACGGTATCCCTCCACCTGTAACACCTTTACCCCATCCTACCAGGTAGGATGCATGGGAACTTTACCACCCCACTCTTTCTCTTCTCAAACACTTTCACACAGATAGCCTGCTCTACGAGAAAAAAGACTCATACCCGAGCAGCTTACCCGACATGTCCCACTACTGTGGTAAGGCAAAGTCAGACAATTACTGACAATCACTCACACCTGCAGTTTTTTAACATGACTCAGGTGTATATATATATGGGGCTATGAAGGAGGAGGAAGGCGTTGCACAAGCAAGGCAAAACACATGAAGGAAAAGCAGTTTCGAGTCATCAGCTGAACGAGGGGACAAAGATAACAAACCAAGAAGGGTTCGCAAGGAGGAAATACCCTTGAACTTTTCGGCAAGGAACCGTTACTTTCAAGATACCTTTGAGTCAGAAAGTATAAGACCAGGAAACCAGGCTGAAGAATCATGCATTGTGTGTCAGAGATACTGAAGGGGACACATTTTGTTATTACTGAAACAGGGATTACTGTATAGAAAGGAAACCTCCAGAGTATGCATAAGTAAAGTTCAATTAGTAAACCCCAAAACCCATCATAAGAATGTGTTAGAGATTGCGCATTCTCTTTTGACAGTGGGACACTTAGGACAATCTAAGACTCAAGCTCACATCAGTGGGCTATTCTACTGGCCTGGTATCCATGCAGACATAAAGAACTTCTTTAAGACATATGAAATATGTCAGAAAAGCAATGCATATATTCCCTTATCTGCCCCTCTAAAGCCCTAACCAATCATAGAAGTCCCTTTCTGCCGAATTGGGATGGATATCAGTGGGCCTTTGGAAAGTGGGTTACTTTCAAGATACCTTTGAGTCAGAAAGTATAAGACCAGGAAACCAGGCTGAAGAATCATGTATTGTGTGTCAGAGATACTGAAAGGGGACCCCTTTTATTATTCCTGAAACAGGGATTACTGTATAGAAAGGAAACCTCCAGAGTACGCATAAGTAAAGTTCAATTAGTAAACCTCAAAACCCATCATAAGAATGTATTAGAGATTGCACATTCTCTTTTGACAGTGGGACACTTAGGACAATCTAAGACTCAAGCTCACATCAGTGGGATATTCTACTGGCCTGGTATCCCTGCAGACATAAAGAACTTCATCCAGACATATGCAATATGTCAGAAAGCCAATGCACAGATTCCCTTAACTGCCCCTCTTAAGCCCTAACCAATCATAGAAATCCCTTTCTGTCGAATTGGTATGGGTATCAGTGGGCCTTTGGAAACCTAAAGACTGGGTCATAAATATGACCTTGTAATCATTGATTACGCTACTCGATACCCAGATGCATTCCCCATGCGGAACAATACAATCCAACAGATCTTAAGACACCTTCTTCCATTCTATTCTAGGGCTGGTTTCCCCAAGGAAATTCTAATGGATCAGGGATCCCTTTGTATGAGCAAATTGATGAGTGAAATCAACAAATGTCTACATATCTCCACCTTAAGAAACACTGTTTACCACTCTAAATGGATGGATTGGTCGAAAGATTTAATAAAACCCTTAAAATGATCTCGAGAAAATTGGTAGATTAGGATTGAAAGGAAGGGGATTGCATCATCATCTGGGCCCTATTTGCATTAAGAAGGACCCCACAGGCATCCACTGGTTTCTTTCCTGTTGAACTACTTTATGGTAGAGAACCAAGAGATGTCTTAGATATGCTCTTGCAGACCTGGATAGAAAGGGAAGAGGCTCCTATTACCCTTTCACAAATAGCTACCCAATTACAAGAGCATATGAACCTTCTTCTAAATCTAGTCTAAACTCACATGGAAAAAGCTCAAAGGCCACCTATGACAAGAAAGTAAATTTAAGATCCTTTATAGTAGATGTCTTGTTTGGTACCAAAGGAGATAGACAATTCAGAGCTTATTCCCCAAGAACTATCTAGACAGAAGCAAAAATATTAAAACAACCTGGCTATTACCTTCCCCAATGTATTCTGTGAAAAACCAGGGAGAGTGCATGTACTTATCATTATATCAGAACTCCAAAGGGAAAAGTGGTCCATTTAAAACCCTATAGACTCAAAGAAGCCCGAAAACAAATAGTGGCAGAGGAAGTGAAAGAAATGCTGAAGGCAAACGTTATCGAGCCTTCGTCGAGGCCATGGTCCTCCCCTATTGCGTTGGTAACAAAACCTAATCATTCTTGGAGGTTTTGCATAGTGTTCAGGCAGGTTAACGCCATCTCTGCCTGCGATGCCTATCCTATGCCGTGCATCGAGGAGTTCATAGATAAACACGGAAGTGCCATCGTTCTATTGACCCTAGACTTAACCAAGGGATATTGGTAGGTCCCAGTATATGGACCTGATATGGAAAAGACAGATTTCCCTTTGTCCCTTGGACTACTGCGGTTTAAAGTCCTCCCTTTTGGCATGCATGGGGCCCCAGCCACTTTCCAACGCCTTATGGACAGGATGTTACAGCCCTACTGTGATATCTGTGTGGCTTATATTGACGACATAGTAATTTACAGTAAGACTTGGGAAGTCCATCTTTTCCATCACTTTACTATTATGAGAACAATCAGAGAAGCTGGTTTAACTGCCAATACATTTAAATATAAGCTGGCCCAATCAGCTGTGAAATAACCTGGCTTCTTTGTAGGTAATGGCAGTGTCCAGCCCCAACGAGAAAAAGTGAAAGCCATCCAAGATAAGCCTAAAACTAAGAGGGACCTCAGGGCCTTCCTAGGATTGATTGGTTATTACTGTAGGTTTATCCCTAATTTCTCAGATAAAACAGCTAGGTTAACCGATAAATTAAAGAACACTGAACCCCAGAAGATTAATTGGACTGATGAGGACAACATATGTTATAACAATTTAAAATAAACCGTTTGCCAAAACCCAATCTCAAAGGTGGTAGACTTTTCAAAGGATTTTGTGTTACAAACTGATGCCTCTCTCACAGGGTTAGGAGCAGTCGTATTGCTCATTTGTGATGGATTAGAACACTCTATCCTATTCACTATTAGAAAATTCTTCCCATGTGAAAAGAACTGCTCCGTATTGGAGTTAGAGGCCCTTGCCATCAAATGGGAAATCACCCATCTAAGATACTATATTTTAGGAAGGAAGTTTACCCTTGCAAAGACCACTCACCTTTTTTATGGATAAGCCAACAAAAGGATTCTAACCCTCAAGTCATGCAATGGTTCTTAGACCTGCAACCCTCCTTTTCACAGTGTAACACCGAAAAAAGACAAAGACCGGGGGAATGTCGATTTCCTTTCCTTGTTCCATGTGAAACAGATGTAGCTACATCACATAGGGGCAGGGTATGTTGAAAACCAGCAAGTTTGTCACCTGCTAATCCCCGCGGATCTCTCTCTCTCAGGTGACCAGGACATGGTTAATGCCTTTGGATCCAGACCCTGGAGGTGGACCAGAACGGGAGGACCACCTGGGTAAGGGGTCTTCGGGGAGTGGAAGAGGGACACTGGATGGCGAGACGCAGTATCCTTTCCCCTGTAACACCTTTACCCCATCCTACCAGGTAGAATATGTACGAATTGTACCCCCCTTTCCCTTCTCAAACACTTTCACACAGACAGCCTGTTTTGGGACAAAACAGACTCACGCCCAAGCAGTGTACCTGACATGTCCTGCTACTATGGTCAGGTAAAGTCAGGCAATTAATGACAATCAGTCACACCTGCAGCTTTTTAACATGACCCAGGTGTATAAAGATAGGGGGCTGTGAAGGAGAAAGAACACATTGTACAAGCAAGGAAAAGCACACGAGGGAACAACAGTTTTGAGTCCGCAGATGAACAAGGGGAGAAATACTGCAAACCAAGAAGCGTTTGTAAGGAGGGAAATACCCTTGACCTTTTCGGCAAGGAACCGTTACTTTCAAGAAACCTTTGAGTCAGAAAGCGTAGGACCAGGAAACCAGGGTGAAGAATCCTGCATTGTGTTACAGAGATACCAAAGGCCCTCCCATGTAACCTAACAAGGCGGGGAGGAGCAGCAGCCACCAGGGTATCATCCTTGGCTCCAAAGAACTAGAAGCACCAGAGAGATCAGCACAGCTTGTGAGTTGGGGACATCGATGCAAAACCGGTCCATGTTGAAGTCAAGTTTGCAATCAGCAACATTGCATAACGAGTGCTGGAAAGAACATTGTTAAACGTGTGAATAATGTTTGAACTTGAGAAGGAAGAATACAATACTGTTGATGGAGTGGTCCAGGACCGTGAGTTTGCCCAATCGAAGGTCTCTGTAAGGTATCCTGCTAAGGGAAACAAATGTAGAAGATTGATAAGAAAATTGTGTGACGTGAATCAAACTGGTCCTGCAACAGTTTAAGCAAAAACCATTGCACATTAGAAAAACTTTGATTCTGGTATCAAGAGGATCCAAGCCTGAATGATGGAGATCCATGGTCCAAGCTGAACGAGGGAGACCAAGTGTAAACATTGTGGTAAAAAGGGGATGCAAGACTGAAGCAGGGAGACCCATGATAAACACTGGAAGTAAGAACTTGTGCTTGTAAAGATCCTGATAGGAATGGAACTTTGATATTTATTTGTTACGACAGGCCCTCTGCAGTAAGACACTGTTAATGGAAAAGAGACTTTGGCAGAAGGCCCTGATATCTATGATTTGAACTTTATCTTTGTGGCAGAGAAACCAGAGTATGTGCGAAGCTCGAACATGCCGCCTTGCCCCGTACTGAAAACGTGGGTAAGAGAAGCCTACTGCTCAACCGTCCTGATATATTATTTCTTGAACACTTTTTGTTTTTGCATACATTAATGTCCAACACCCTTTTGTATTTAGAAGTAAGGATTGGCAATAGGTGTATTAGTATAGGCCCTTTTATTTTTACAGAGACTAGGAATGCATAATTATTATTTGAGGGTTGTAGCTTGATCCCATCCTTAGGGTTACGTTAGATAGGCTTTCAACCAACCCATTGAAGTTCAATAAACACCCTTGAACTGAGATCACTTGTGATTGTCTTACATGTTTGATACCATGCCTTCCTTACATAGGTCAGACTCAAGAAATGGTTGCCTTTGCATCACTCTGCGCAAGCGGCAAAACTAATGCCACTTATAGAGGCGCTAGAAATAAGTAAGGGGATGACAGTCACTATTAATGCTGACTCTGGATATGTAACATCCACTGTGCATTCAGGCTTGTCAAGGAGGCAGAAAGGAGCTTTTAGGAGATCTAACCGGGACCCAGTCCAGCATGCTGTGCTGCTGTCAAGATTAGTTGAAGCACTAACACTGTCCACAGATGTATGATTGTTAAGTGTGCTACGCATACTAATCATACTAAATCAATGGTCATTGGGAATTATGCAACAGAGAGGGCAGTGAAAGAAGCCACATATTTTCCATTACAATATCCCCTGAAAATAGAAAATGTGTTGCAACAGGTACAATTGCCAGTTCTGTACATTGCAATCACTTTGCTTCAAATTATAGAAATGCAGGGAAAAATACCTAAGAGTGAACAGGAGCTTTGGGCAAAGAAAGGATGTGCTCTCTCGCCCATGGATTTTCTGTGGAGACAGGAGTTTATGGCATGGTAGTAATGCCTTTTGAACTGCTTCTTGTGGCTCCAGAGCAACTACATTACCCTCCACACACTTCTTGGTGTCAAATCGCTGCAGATCTCCAGGAAGAATGATTCACACCAAACCTTCCTGAACAGATAAGTGGATTTGTAGGTAAATGTATGGGTTTGCAGAGAATATAATCCTGGTAATACCATGAGGATGATAAGAGGAGTTTTTCCTTGGCCCTCTGGGCCATTCCAAGAGCTCCACATAGATTGTGTGGACATGCTGAAGAAGTGTAATAATTTTCGTTAACTAATTGTTGTGGTCTGTCCATTTTCCCGTTGTCTTGAGGCTGGTCCTTGTGTACATCCTGATGCCAAGTCTGCGGCAAAACCATTGTTGAGTTAGGTATTTCAATGGTTTGTGAATATGCAAGGTCTTAAAGTACCACAATGGGACCCATTTCTTTAATGCCCTATTCTCTGAAAGTATTTCACTCTTTGGGATTAAGCACAAGCTGTGTTCGGTGTACCACCCTCTGGCCAATAGGATTTTGGAAAGGCTAATTGGTGTTCTTAACTCTCAATTATCAACAATATGTAGTGACTTGAATAATAATTGGAACGATTGCCTAAAATTGTACTGTTTTATTTGAGGAATCAAAAAGGGAAAAATCACCACTTTAGCCCTAATGAGATTGTGAGGTGCATGGGTTACAAATACTGCTCTAACCTGCATGCGCAGCATCAGATGGACATAATTCAGCAGAAGTCATGGGTGAAGTGTTTAGGGAGTAACTTAGGGTCCTAACCAAAAGTGTCAGAATTATATCTTGACAAGTTGTGTCTTCCCATCCACAGTCTACAGGAGAAAGCGCAAGATACTGATGATCTTCAGCAAAAACAACTACTCCCCGGGGATCACGTTTTAATCTGCACCATTGTGTGACACTGGACTGAGCAGTGTTTCCAGAAGGTGGAGGGCAGGAAGAGCTGGGTCCACTTCAGCAACATACAAAGGGATATTGGAGGCCCTCTGGCAGAGGTGCAGGAGCAGGCTCAAAGTTAAGTATGCAAAACAGGGGGTTCTGGGAGTTTCTCTACTGGCCTCAGTCGCAGGGGAGTCTCAGCCAGATTTCTTAGCTCACTATCCCTTTCACATATCAAAGTTAAGTACACCTGGAGTTCATACCAGTGGAAAAGGTAGAAGTGAACAAAAAGCAGTAATTGTTATTTTTCAAAAATAAGAAGAAACTTTGGATTTACAATGTACCTTAAAATTATTGTTTATATGTCTTTCTTGTTTCTCTTGTCATCATGTTCAAAGTCATTAAACTGCATGGATGTGAATGGTTTAAATGTATCGAGTATTATAGAATTTGTTGACGTGCTATTGAGGTCACGTAGGAATGTTGAAGCTGATTTCCGTGGCAACAAAGACAATGGGCCACACTACAACTCATCCAAGCGGGTGCCCTCCACCCGGCAGTACTGACCTGAAATTTGCACAGAATCACTGGCACCGTTATCAACGGTGCCGGTGCTTCCATGGTCCCCATAGGACTTTATGAGAATTTGAACTTACAATTTGCAGGCTCCTGACTTTCTGGTCCGCCGTGGTTGTAATACCCCAGTGTTACCGGGAAGTAAGGTGCCAGTAAATATTTACAGGCCTGGCGGCAACACGCCACTATCACCAGCATGGTTACCGCCAGACCCATAAATAGGCCCAATTTTAATTTAGACCTGATAGTTGATGCACATGGTTTTTCAGAAGATAATGTATGGTATAGCCATATGAGGAGAGTGAGGAGAGAGAGATCTGTAGGATTTTGTTACATCTGCTCTCTCATCCCCAATACTTCTGGTGTCCTTAGGGTGTTTATCCCAGATGATATAGCGTTAACAGAGGCACTGTGCCTATCGCACCTAGCTTTGGCCAGTTTCAAGGGCAATCAGTCACAGCATCTATTTTACCTGTTGATGAAGAATGTTCAGTGCACGCAAAGAGATCAGTTGAGTTTAAAAGGGGCCATTATCATCAACAAATGATGGGAGCACTGGGTGAAGAGTTGCAGAGCTGGAGAGATGAGGGGATTTTCAGAAGAAGGGGTGGCACGTGTAAACCAAGTGAAGTGGAATTAAAAACCAGAGATTGGCTCAAGGGGAACCCCAAGGCCCACAGAGAAAACTAGAAATGTGACAAATTACTGCTTATAATTCAAAAGCAGGTGAAGGCACACAGATTTCTGCAGCATCCAAATGCACTCTCTGTTCATTACAGGCTGGTAGCGAGGTTTTGTTCCACCCTCATATCACAATCAAAAAGTTACATTTCTGGCCCTTGAATGAGTTGGGATTGGGTGAACAGTATAGCCAGACTTACATACTATAATGGAATAGATCATCTAATTGGCCTGGCCATATAGGGTAGCCTGCCAGGTACCATCCACAGGAAGCCAGTGTGAGCCTTTTCAACTTGGGAAATTAACCAGCATGCAAGCACAATAAACGGTGGAGAGAATAGCTTCAGGGACCCCCTGTTTCCCAGCAATGTTACTACCTCTCTGACTCCTATGGCCCTGAGCAAGGACATTCCAGCCTCCAGCATCATGCTGTATTACATTTTTGCATCTTCTATCTTCATTTTGACGGGAACAACAGTTTATGCCGGCCTTGGATGAATGGGCCTTGTTCCCCATGTTCAGATCACGTATGTAGGGATCGCAGAATTGAGCTCTCCACTTGCATTTATGAAGAATGTCAGCTACTAGCCTTTGCAAGTGTTCTATCTTTTCTGTTGTCTCGAGACACTCTCTCCCTGCGTCCATGACAAGGTTGGGCACAACAACTGCAAGCTCTGCTTTACGTGTCTCAGGGAAATCTGTGTGAGGCCTTTGCCTGTGTTTTGAGCCTCTCCATTGTCTTCCATTCATTTCAATGCAACTGTGGCTTCCATATTTACTTTCATAGCTGTTCATCTTAGTTTCTTTTAGGTTTCTGCAAGTAGTTCATATGTTTTCTTTTGCAGCTGGATGATATCTCTACATGTATGGTCACTTTGGTGTTGTCATCTAGTTATGTCCTGTGAGACTGCTTCAGTTGGTAGCATCTGTCATCTTGGTGGTATACTGGGGGGTTGAGGCCCCTTCAGCAATCCCCCCTCTGCTCCAGGCAGTCTGCACCACACATACTCAAAGCCCCTCCCCACTGATGGGTGTCTTGTGGCTCCACACCTTTGCCATCCCCCTCAGGTCGTTTGAGCTCCTTCTGGCTTGGTTCATATTCCGGGTCACCATTTCCTCTTTACCCCGCCCAGCTTCAGCAATCTCTTCTTCATCCTCTGCTGTATTTCCAGTTGGGAATCCATCCACTTGCTGGTTTGCAATAGCACCAGGGTACATTCTTCTCCTCGACTTGGATGGCATCTGCATGTGAGCTTCAAGCCCAATGTTGGTCTGTGAATATTGTTACCACCTCTCATGTCATGTACCCTTGAGATGTGTCTGCAGCCTTCTCTCTCTCTATCCTTACTGAAGCTTCATCGTGGTAATGTAGTGGCAATGTTCTTGAGGGCCATCTGGACTGAGCCTTTCTTTTTTTTCTTCCTGCGTAAAAAGTTTGAACTTCTTGCCACTCCTTGATGTATTTATACTTCTCTCTCTGCACCATCTCCACTAGAACTGACAGAGGCACTTGTGCAATGGATCCATGCAGCCCTTGACCCATTCTTCTCTTGCGAACTCAGGTCCACATACTACTAGCTGGTGTTACTTCTAGAATTCAGGCAGTCCTCCCACATCTCTTCTTCCGCTCTTGAGGCACTGCAATTCCCCTTGTGTAACAATTCCTTTGTCTGGTCCTTTCAGTATGTATTGTATCAGGTTATCTGCATTCAAGCAATCTGCTATCATTGTCCATGTTTTCATGTAACTGTCTTCATGGGGCAATATCTTTCATGTCCTTCATTGTAGTGTAGCCTGCTTCCTATGGAACCGCCACAGAAGTCTTGAAGTTGCTCATGGCACGTTAAAGTGGGAGCCCTCCACTGAATCCTCCCTCCCCACATGGGTCACGTGCTGGTACTATATGTATCGTTATTGGTGTGGGCCAAAATGTTCATACAAGCACTCATGCTTTTTAAAATTGATATTGACGCTCTATTGGAGCTGCTTCATCTCTTTACAACACTAGTACAGGGTCAGATCATTGCTGCAAAAATGTAGGGGACATGTTTGTTCGGGTGCATAATGCAGGAAAACAGATTGTCCTTGTTCACACTCTTAGGAGGGGACAAAGGCAGAGACAGCAGAGTCTACCGAAATCAACTGGGTATTAGCAAACTGTAGAGCCCAAACTAGGACGTAGGGGTGAAATTTGGCCTGAAGATATTCAGCTCTGCAGACATACAAAGCGCAGTGGGCCAAACAGAGTGATTTAAATTTCACCTGTTTTTCTATTCGGAGCCAGTGTAGCTGACATGTAGTTATGGTTAAGTTGGTGTTTCCATAGGAAGAGCACTTTTTGGGGTGGCTTATAACTTCGCTCCCTCTGGACGGATCCTCACCAAACTTTGCAAAAAAAGTATATGGCCCACTCTGAATTTTGGAGAGGTTTGGTCCAGGGGGGGCAAAGTTATAGGGGGGCCCGAACCGCTGGACGGATTTACACCAAATTTGCGGCAGGAGCGGCGGCTTGGTCCAGAAAGCGTGCTTTTGCAAATTTGGTGTAAATCCGTCCAGTAGTTTTTTTTAAAAATGACCAACATGTAAGGCAAAAAAATTAGTGATATCTGTGTTCGCTTCGCGGATGGACTTCCCTGTTCGCCCCGTGTGGACAGCACCCCGATTGGCCCATGGTCTTGTGTCATGTCCGCGGACATGCGACGTGTTCGCTGATTGGGCGGTGTCGTGCGTGATGCGCGTCAGATTTTCTGTCGCGCCCGCCATCTTGCATTCGCTGCCGACATCGGACAGCGCAGTGAAACTTGAAATAAAAATTGTATTTAGTGGCGTGTGTTGGTGTGTAAGAGTGTTTGGAGAGGGTGGGGGAGTATGAGATAGGTTCAGTGTTGTATTTTTTTTAATGTGCTAGACGCTTTTGTTGTGTTCGATTTGTCTGCGGACAACACGGCTGTTCTGGAAAGTTCGTAAATAAACAGAATGGATTCGGTGTCAAGTTGTAAGTGTTCTAAGAACACTTGTGGGGTCTTGGAATGTTAGCAGGGGGTGTCCTGGAGACGTTGTGTGTATTGTCCTCTGGCAAGTTGAATGTGTTCTAGGACCTTCCTTGTGTCCGCAGACATTAAAATGGTTGCAATACTTGAATCTATGGGTGTGACATAGTCATATGCCATGAACCCAAGCGTCTATGCCCTGGCCAGAAGCTCTGCAGCATATCACAGTCATATGCCATGCACCCAAGAGTGTATGCCCTGGCCAGAAGCACCGCAGCATATCACACTCAGAGTGGCTTATAACTTTTGGTCAAAATACAAATTTATAAGGAACAATGTTATAAGCCAGTATGGGTGTGATATGCTGCGATGGTTGTATTTATGATGTTATACTTACTATTTGGTTTAGTAACGGGAGTCCATGTTTTTCTTGTTCATTTCTGTGATAAAAGAAAATAGCATGTTAGTATTAGTATTTTATAAAGAGTTATTACATTGTACAATCAACATTTTTTCTTTTTTTTTAACCCTCATATTTAGTCGATGACAAACTAGACTACTGTGCAATTTGCTCAGTTTCTGTGTTTGTTGCTAAAATCATTGGGTCTGTGGGAGAAAAAAAATCCATGTTGGATAAAAAAAAACCTTTTTCTGTTATGCTACAGTTTATTTGTTTGTTTGTTTTCAGTGTTTACTTGTTGTTTCTGGCTAATGCTTTATACATTGGATTGTTCCAGTTTTTGGGAGCAGTAAGATATTAGGTATTTGTTTGGATATTGTACAGTTTTGGAGCAGTTAGATACCAGTAGGCATATTCTAACTGTTTATTTTTTGATACAATTTCGTGGTATTGATTTATCTGTTTGAATATTTCTAAATTTTGGGACAGTTAGATACCAATTGGCGTATTCTAACTGTCTATTTTTTGATTTATTTGAGTAGTCCTAATTTATCTGTTTAGTTGTTGTAGCATCTTTGGGCATTTAGATAGCTTTTGGAATATTGTGACAGTTTATATTTTTTTACTACAAGTGTACTTAAGATTTAAGTACAGTTTAGTTATCAAATTTTGGTTTTAAGAACATTAAATAAGCGTTTGTAAGATTTGCTGGTAATCTCTGCTTTAGAGTAATGGTACTATCATTACATTCAAACCATCCACATTTCTTTTTTATATATGCAGTGTAGTGTCCTGAGTTGGTTGTGGCTCCTGCGTGGGAGATGATACCTATTGTTGTGAAGGTTTTCCCACCAAGTGATATTTGACCATGTGTGAATCCAGTCAGCTTGCAGTTGTTTTTGGTACCATCTGCATTGTAACGTAGAAGCATTAGTATTACGTATTTACTATGTGTTTGTATTACTAACGTGGAGCGATTATCTGAATTGCAGGTGGAACATAATCTACTGTGGTTTGCATTTTGTACAAGTTGCTGAAATCGAACGGATTCACAATTAGCTATTGATATATACACAAAGCGCTCATTGGGGATTTGTTCTTGTGTCACATTGTTGCAGAGAGTGCATGTATGTTTCCACATGTATGAAATCTGGAAGATTTCATTTATAGGTATGTTTTTGTTTTCCAGTACTTGTAGTAAGTACATTAGAAATTCTTGTGGATATTCCTGTGAGTTTATAGTGAATTTCACCATTCCAGCACAGTAGTCCAATTGTTGTTTTATTCCATAAACACTATAGGTGTTGTCAGGATTGTTTGCTGCATTTCTGTGAAGTACTAACATTTGCAAACACACTGGGTCTGCACTGTGCAAGTAAATGTTCTCAACAATGGGTGGTAATTGAAATAGAATATTCATTGCTACATTTGCGTAGCAACTTACACCAACTATATTTGAGAGTTTAAATAGACCATGTAGTTCTGTATCTGACTGCTTTTTTTGGAGTTTGTCTTCCTTCTTTGAAGAAGTACCTGGTTTACTTTCCCTAATTGATTCTTTTTTGATTGTGGTACTTGATGAAGTTTTAGTTTCTTTTACTTTTTTGGGAGGATTTGCAGTGAAATCCTGTTGCATTTCTGTTTGATTTAGTTTTCTTTTAAAACATTTTCCTTTTTGTGGAACAGGATATGTTTGTAGATGGGAGTGTATAGTGAACAAAGTCTTTTGTATTCTAAAATGCAAGGAATATCAACGTTTATTTTACTTGCATCAAAGTTGATTAGAAATAGACCGTAAAGTGTACGTAAGCGTGATAGTGCTACATAGCTCATGCCTTCTTTAAAGACTGTTTTACCAATGTCTATCATTGCTTTGTCTAAGGTAAGACCTTGTGATTTATGAATAGGGACTGCATATGCAAGAGTTAGAGAAAATTGTTCTCTGCGTACATACATGTCTTTGAAGAGAAGGAATCGAGCTGTTGAGCGTCCTATTCTTTTAACTTCTGAAAGTTTGTCAAAGAGAATATTGACAAACTGAATTTTGTTGTCACGTGGGTATGTTTGAAAGCTAACAACTGTACCCAGTGCTCCATTAACTAGTCCTTGGTCTACGTCAAGGTTACGTTTCAGCATTACTCTGCAGGTTAAGGATAATTTTAATATCTTTTCCAAGCCTGCTGTGTTTGAGATTGATTTTTCTAAACTGTTTAGTCTTGTTCTGGCTTGGTCACACATGGGTAGTGTCATTCCATGTACATCTAGTTTGTCTGTGGCGCTAATTTCCATTATTGGTTGCATTTCTTTACTTAACATGATTTCATTGAATTTGAAACAGCTTGCAAGAGTTGGCATTAAGGCCATGCAATTGACATTGTTGTGGGCTAATTGTTCCATAACATCTGTAGCACATGTATTATCACCATAAAGTGCATGAATGTGCCGGGTTTTCAATATTGCTTCTGCTTCTCTAGAAAGTATACCAACTCTAATACTTTTTAAGATGTTGGCATACATGAGATCTGCAGATTGGCGCATGTTTTGTGTTAATTCTCTGTATTGGAAATGTTGCCAAAGGTTGACATTTCCAATGCTGCCAACAGTTTTACGACAGAGTTTGTGTCCTAATGTTTTAAAAATAGGCTCACCTTTTGCAGGTGTCAATTGAAGAAGATCTCCGAAAACAATAATGTGTTTTCCTGCAAAGAGCTCTTCATAGTTTGTTTTGAGTACTTCCTGTAATCTGAGGTGAATCAAAGCCAACATTAGGTTGGACACCATGCTCACTTCATCTATTAGTAGCATTTTCATTTGTTTTAATGCTCTGCGTAGTTCCATTGCAGATTCTGCAGAAAGTTTGTAATAATCTAATTTGTTTTGGTGTTCTACTCGCAGGAGTAGTAATCGGTGTAAAGTGACACCACCTATGTTGTAGGCAGCTAAACCTGTGGGGGCAGTGACAGTAGCTGACAGTTTGTTGTTTGTGAATTGTTGAAGGAACTTACTGATAATTTTGATTAGGAATGTTTTGCCAGAACCAGCTTCACCACTGACATACAATAGTATAGGTTTGTAATTTTGACAGGTGCATTCTTTGTTTTCATGTTGTACACCATGTGCAAATTCTTTTGTTACTTCTTGAAAAATGCTACGTTGCTCATTGTTTAGCTTTGATTCTAGTATAGTTAAGTCTTCTTTATCTTCATCTTCATCTTCATACTGACACATGGTGTTTTGTACTTCTATCATAGCTAATTCTGCCTCATTTGTTATTAGTGGGTCTCCCAGTGGTTCTTGGCTTCCTGTGACAGATGGTTGACTACTGTCAGGAGTGTCATATCTAGTTGGGCCTGGAGTTCTTCTGCTTTCATTTGCTTTGAAAGTGTCTTCATATGAGTCATAGTTATCTAGTATTTCTTCTTCTTTTCTCCATGGTTTAAAGAGTTGTAGCAGGGACATGTGATATAATTCTTTATGTTGAGGAGTCTTTAATGACAATTTGATATGATTAATTAAATTTGGTTTTGTGAGTTTTACTAAGCTGCCTTCACAGTTTGTCACTTTGTATTTACGGTTTTGTTCATCAGGTTTTATATTATTTTTGTATGTGTAGTTTCGGGCTATGTGGTATAGACTCATGGTTTCCAAAGTGGTGCTCCTGTTTGTGTCCAATAAATAGTTTTCTAAAATGTCTTGGCTGTTGGGATCATGTTTGGCTATTGTTTCTATATCTTCGCATGATTTTAGAACTCTTTTTCTAGATTTAGCTGGACCAAGACTTAGCCATAATATATTTGCAGATTTACCATACAATGCAGTACCAGTTAATCGATCAGCTGCTTCATAGGATCCACATTCTCTATGGGACCGCATTTTTATGCCCAAGCTGTATAATTTCTGAGACACTGTTTTATCTGATGACAGGTCATTCCAGAGGTCTTGGAGCTCTGTCTTTTCTGATTTGGTTAAGTATGCTGTGACATATTGTGCAACTGCAGTAGAATTGTCTGCAATGTACTGCACGTCTATGTTTGCATTCCATAAGTAGGCAATGATTGCATTGTAATCATTGATATATTTTTCTTCTTCTTTTCTTTTTATGCAATAGTGTTTTTAGGTGACTTACCTTTAACACTATGTCTAACTGAAGACATGAGGTTGTTCACTTGACCTGTATTTGTGACTGGTCTAGGGAAACCAAATCAGCATTTGGGGTAGTATTTCCCTTTGTTTTTGTATTTGCGACGACAATATTTGCCACATTTGTGTCTTTGGAATTGTACATTTTTTGCATGAAGATCACTATTTGTGGATTCTGATGGAATTTCACAAGTGACATATTTTTCAACAAACTGTAAAACAGTGGCATCACTGTCTTGACCAAATTTAGGAGCATCTTTAATCCATAAAAGCATGTGGATATGTGGTGCTCCTCTGGCTTGGTATTCTTTTCTCCAAAAGAGGTGTTGCACTTCTGCAAGGGGAGGAACAGTTTTGTTACAAATAAAATGTAGCATAGCAATAAAGCGATGGTGAAAATATTGTGAAACATTAACAGGATCCTGTGAACACAGTTCTCCAGGTGTTAGTATATCTATGTTTGTTTTGTTTTCGTTTGATATGCGTAGGAAAGCATGTAAATCTTCCCATGCATATTCTGCACAACTTTATGTAAGAAACCAAGTGGGTGGGCCAAGGTTTCTGATCATACAACATACATCTCCATGACGTCGAAACCAGTACTCTTTAGTACCACGCAAATTTGATAATAGATTTGTAAGATTTGCTTGTAAAACCTCATGTTTTTGTTGAACCTTTTGTAATAATTGTGTAGCTGTCATATTTTGAAAGTGTGATCCTGATTTTAATATGTGTGCAACTCCGTAACATAAAGTTGCTAGTTCACTTTCAAAGAGTAGGTGGGATATGTATTCCACATTTTGTCAAAATCTGGGATCTTCAGAATACATTTGTAATGAGCAATGTTCTGATGCTGATATTTGAATAGGTCTATCATCGTATCTTCCTCCTTTGCCAGTATGAAAGAGTATTGGAAAAGCACGTGCTTCTATACTTTTTTCCCATATGCTGATTGGTGATCCTTTTGTTTGACACATTTGGTACATTTCCATTGCATCTTCTATGGTGTCATTAGAGTGCAATGGATGAATTGTATAATGGTCTAAAGTGTTTGATATTGTAGCAGGATCTAGGAGCTCAAATTGACCAGCTTCTTGTGTCTGTTCAATTATTTCATTTGTATCTTGCAAGTTTTCTTCAATATTAACTTCTTTGTAATATGCATTGTTCTCTTTAAGATATTGTAGGGCTTCTCTAACTTTATGTAAATCTACCAGTTGTTGCCAAATTTATTTGTCTTTTGTACGTACTCCATTTACCAAGATAATTAAAGATTGCTGCATTGGACGTTGCACTCCTAGAGTGGGCACATTTTCTTTTAGATCTAATGGTAAATACACTACTTTTACACGAATACCTTTCACTAATTCAATGCCTTTTTTGGTTGAAGGCGTATTATTGCTTGAAATGGGTGCACTGTTTGAATTATGATGCTCTCATATAAATTAAGTTGTTGAAGGGGTTTTGGTAGTGGATACAATTCCAAGTTATTTGTGAAGGAGTTTGGCTGTTGTCAAGTTTTGTAGTGCAGTAAGTGTAAAGTATTTTGGGGTCAGTTATTTCGTATTTGTTTTCTGCTATAAGGTAGAGAGCTAATTCAAACCATTTAGAATCTTCATTGTCTTCTATTTTGTATGATCGGTCTATAGTTTTTGTGCTACTTTTATATAACGTTCTGCGGCAACATACACACACGTGGTTTGGTACTTCAGCTGAAGTACTTTCAAATTTTAGTTTTTCTTTTTTGTATGTCTGTAGTGAAAGGTTGCCATGTGCAGAATTGTTACGAAGTTGGTTGACAGCTAATTCATCTTGTAAGTGGGTTTCACTTCCAAAATATTTTGTCTGGATATAGTCGATTTCTTCTAGGAGGTCTTTTGCTGTACCATGTAGAAGAATGTTATTTAAATTGGCTAGTACTAAGGCAGGACTTTTAGCATAGTACAGTCTATAAACTAGATTACTTATACTTGTATGATGTGTTGATATCCTTTTGATATCATGGAAGGGTGTTTTGCAAGTAGGTCCTGTAATGCAGGCCAAGGAATGTCCTTGTAGTCCTGTGTACTTGCATATTGGACAAGCAACCATATTTTGCAGTAGTTTAATTTTGATTTTGTCTTTGCTTTTCACATATTGACTGAGGAATTGGCGTAAAGACTTGAAATTTTTTTTGGGAATGTTACACATTGATGTGCATGGCCATTTGTACACTAGATGTTCTGATTATGTTGAATGGAGGGGTAAATCTACGTTTTCAGGGCATATTTTTGCAAGGAGTTTTTCTTGTTCCATTATGGTATTATTAACTTTTTCATAACCTCGACCACTGCTATGTATGGCAATTGTATTTGTTTGCTTTTGTTTGTAGGCTTCTTCATTAAAGTATGGTTCTGTGGTTGTAGTGTGACTCCATTCACCTCCACAGATATTTAAGAAGTTATTTCTGTTGACATTTCGTTTATTGAGAAGTCTTTTTTGTAATTTAGTTATTAGTTTTGTTAGTGGTTTCATTCTGTTTAACACTAAAATAAATAACTTTGTTTTGGGAAGTGCACTGTCTATCAACGCTTCTAAGATTACTTTCCTACGATAGGTTTGAAGTCTTGAACCTGCTTTCTCTCCTGTTTTCATAAGATTTTGAAGGACTTTGTGACGGAACTATTTGGCTAAAATACTTTTCTTGGTATGCTTACTTTGTACTATATCAAGATTTATAGAAGACGTTTTATTTGTAGTGATAGTTGATTTAATTTCTGTTAATTGTTTTTTGGGTTGTTTTACTTTTTGATAGAGGAGGGAAAGTTTTGTACTAGAAACTTCTTCTGTTTCACTACATGACTGTATTAGCTTTTGTGTTTCAACTTTTTTTTTACAAATTCTGCTATAGATGGATGTTTATGTTGGAGACTTTTCTTTTCATTTGCTCTACTTCTGCGTCCCTTTCTACAGAGTTGCTTTTTGGTAGGCATTCTTTAGGGTCTGTTGAAAAAAAATACAGAAGGTATGGGTTGGGGTGTTCTGCAATGCATGTGCGATGTGTGCATGAGTGTTTGAGTAAGGTGATAAAGATGTATGTAATGTGTGTGATTGTGCATTGGGAAGTACAACTAGTAGGGATGGCTATTCTTGAATTAATGTGTTACTAAACTGGGGTTCAGATGACAGAAAAAAGTAAGCTAGTGGTGTGGAGAAGAATAAATACTATATCTAAAGCTATACAATTAAAACAGTTGTTTTTTCTACAACATCTAAATTCTAGCGTCTGAGTTGGGTAATTTGTGTGTCGAAAAATAGGAATTTGTGGGCCATTCTGCCAGTAAATTACTGTTTAAGACGGGGGGATTTTTGGTCAGAATGGTGCAGAATCTCTATTTTTAAGCACAGAAATAGCATGAATGAAGCTTACAGTGTGAGTAATAATTCAAATATTATGGTAAAATTCTACTTGCTTTTTTTCTAAAATGAGCAGTTTGCTTCTTAGTTGTTCTTTGTAGTTCCAATTCGGCTGCTTCTTTTCAGGAGAATGGTCTTCACTGCAATGGTAAAAGAAAGAAATTAGTGATTTGGTTTGTATATAGCACTCTTTTTAATTTAGACATAGATTTTTTAAATTGAAATGCTCAGCGCCTTCCTTAAAACCATTAAAACTATTTTATGACTAATTGTAGGAAAGAAAATATCTTCACTATGGCTTGTTAAATTCATAATGTACCACTGTATACCACTATTCCTGCAACTAAGCTTTTCCACGCAATAGTGAGTTCATGTCATAGCCTGCTTTTCCACGTAATAGTGAGTGAATGTCATAGCCTGCTTGTCCTATATAAATGTAAGTGATTATATAAACTAAAAAAAGTAAAACCAAATATGTGTTTGTACAAATATTATTCTTTGAGATTTGATCATAGAGTGTGCATGTTATTTTGTTTGATTATATGTAGTCTATATATTTTATTTGAAAAAGATTAGTTTAACATTATTTGCGTGTGTGTGTGTACGAAGAAATTAAACGGTATAAAGGTTTGTAAGTCAGTTCATTTTAGGATAATGAAAAAAATGATCGTAGATTCATTTTACAGATTATACAACGTAAAAGTCGGTTAGAAAATGTGTTCATGTACTGTATAGTAAATATGCATACCTGTAGTTTGTGTTCATGCATATGGATATGGACGAAGCTGCAAGTAGAAATCTTGGAGATTTGTCTAGTATTTCTCGTAGATCGTGGTTGCCAATGGTATGAGACTTGTAGTCCGAGAGATTCACCGTACATTTGCAGTGCTGATCTATGATGATGCAGTTACATGTAGAGGTCGTGGATTTGATTGGTGGATGGTCATGTGATTTCTTAGCTACATCCAATGAGGGAATGGCACAAAGAGTGAAGTGGAAATGGTAAAAGGGCTGTCCATGTTACGATACGTTCGCGGACATGGCGGTAGTTCCAGGACACCGCGTATTACATCCGGGGAATTTGGGGTGGGGAGGCATGCAAATGAGATTGAATGTAGCAAGGGATTGGTCAGTAAAGTTTAGTTAGTGTGTTGTGCTCGGAGAGGTTTTCTCTGATATTCTTTTTGGTGAGAGAAGAACAGATAGCTATGGCTGAGTGTTTCAAAAAACAGATTGTGTGGATTTTGGGAGACTCGTGGATACATTGGTTGAAGGTGCATGCAGAAAGCTGTGGAGTATCTATAGATCTTGGATTCCCACATGTGGAAGTGCACTGGCATGGAGTGCGTGGAATGAAGTGGTTGGACTTGCTACCTCTCTGTACAACTTTGAAGATAGAGGAACATCCAGACATAATTGTAATTCATTGTGGAGGGAACAGTTTAGGACATGTGTCTGGAATTTCTTTGCAATTTGCAATGAAAGAAGGACTTCAGAAGATCATGGATATGTTTCCAAACTCCAAAGTAATTCTTACACGGATTGCGCAGAGAGAAATGTGGCTTTGTTCTTTCTCATGTGGTCCACAAATGGAGAAAGCAAGGCGTAATGTTAATAAGGCTGTTTGTGCTTTCCTAAGAGATTTTGGCATGTTCTCTTTTCACAATGAAAATATTATGTTTCGTAGTACATACATTTTTCGCAGAGATGGAGTCCATCTTACTTATGCTGGCAATCAGATTTTTCTGATAAATGTACAAAATATATTGCGACCTTTTTAGAAATGCAGCATCTATTTTGAAGTAGCTGTTAAGTATTTATAATTTTTGACATACAAACACCTCCCAAAGGCTCTTTTCAGAGCCACCACTTCCTCCCATAGAAAAAAGCAATGGTTACAATAGGGCAGCACCCCAATTTTTTTTATTTTCGCAAACTGTCAGCGGACTTTCAAGAAATAGAAAGGGCCCTGCATTCTTTATCGTTACTTCTATTTTTTAACTGTGAAAGGCGGCTCTGAAAAGAGCCTTATTTTTTTTTTTTGATTTTTGTTATTCTGTATATTTTTGATTTTTTACACACGACACACTAGGAGAGGAGGGGAAAGGAGGGTAAAGGGGGGGACACCAACCATAGGGATAAGAAAGGGCGAGCTGAGAGAGGAAGATGTAGAGTGGGTTTTATTTGGGTAGTGAGCAGGTCTTCTCGTGCTCTGAGACGATAGTCTCAAAAGCAATCCGAAGTCGCTCCCCCCTACAGAGTACTGTGTCACAGTACATACATACAACTGTGACCCTCGAAAGGTAAGGGTCATCAGAATTCTGTATGGCCTGTGAGGCAGCTTGAGGAAGACGCTGTCCCACAGAGGTGTTCCTTGTGGTGACAGGATCAGAAACGGAGGATGAAGTAGAGGCAATCAACCTACTACGCTCTTCGCAAGGTACAACCTTGCGAAGGGCCCCATTGTGGAATGAGTTCAGGTGTCGCTTCATGGTCGTAGTCCCAAAGCTATACAAACCATGCCTCCCGCGACTGAGTACCATTTTGCACTCGTTGCAGGTGACACGGTTTGCACGAGCCTTAGGACCATTCCCATGAACGGTAAACAACCGCCACACCCAAGAATCACGCCACGGGCGGCTAGTACGGATTTCCTCTACCTCATTCTCGTCATCCTCTTCTTCCTCCTCTGTATCCTCACTCCTGTTCCCCTCTTCAGGCCCTTGGGGAAATGGTGGTGGTGGAGGAGGTGGGGGTGGTGCTGAGGCAGATGTAGCACCATGTGGTAATAGTCGAGCCATGGATGTCAAAGGCTTGGAGATGGAAATCTCAAAATCTGCAAAGTATGCAGCAAAATGCAGTGTGCTCTGTGGAATAGTCAGAAACACAATGGGAATGCGCTCTAGGGCACTCTGGGGGGGTATGTTTGATTGTTATATCATAACATAGGAACATTTAACAAATTCAAAAAGAAGCACACAAACACATTATATATACTAATACATAAGAAATGTAACCCATATATACAACACACTAACCATTCATTTAAATGTTCTAAAATGGAATATACCACAAGAAAATAAATTGGCTTCCAACATAATTACCTCACAAACACGACAGAACTGAGAACAAGAGCAGACCCACTGAGTACATAGGACATATCTTACCTGAAATAGTAAGTGTACTTAATTTTATTCATATATTTATAAACTTTCTGTATTAGATAAAAAAATATATTATCTTTTTTTTTTCTCTCACAGAAATGTCTAGTACTCTGGAATGGATAGAGGAGCATTTCCCACATGAAGAAATGTCACAAGATAGTGAAACTAATGGTAAACACTTTATAAAATAAACCATTTAATTATTATTATTTTGTATACATTTAACATATATATATTTTTTTTTGTACAGAGCATACCAAAATAGAAAATACTTCAGAAAAACCTGTTATGGATAACACTTTTCACAGTATAGAAGAAAAAATGGATTTATTGTTGACTAATTTTAATAATTTGAAAACTTTTGTGGAAGATCATTTTAAACCAAACACCTCATACCATTGCCCCACATGTACTTGTCCCTCCTCACCATATCCCAGTCAATTATCCCCAAACCCTCTCCATAACCCAAAACGTTTTGATGAGTCTTCCATCCCTTCTTCACCTAATAACAATCATGATGAAACCCCTAATTCTCCTGTTTTTGTTTCTGTTTCTGCCTCACCTTCTCTGTCATAAATTATTAATATATGTTAAATAAAGTTTAATTTTTATATTGTGTTGTAAATAGTTTCGTTTTTTTTTTTTAAAACAATGTGGGTGTCCACGGACAGTGCAGGTGTTCTAAAATGTTCGTAAAAAACGAAAATGGAGGTGTCCTGAAGAACACTATACCTGTTCGTACTGTTCGCTAGCAAGATGAAACTATTCTAAGAACACACGCGGTGTCCTGAAATATTCGTAAAAAAGTAATTAAAGTGTCCTAAAGAACACTATATCTGTCTGTAGTGTTCGCTATCAAGTTTAAACTCTTCTAAGAACACAATTGGTGTCCTGAAATGTTCGTACGTAAACGAAAATGGAGGTGTCCTGAAGAACACTATACCTGTTCGTAGTGTTCGCTAGCAAGTTCACACTGTTCTAAGAACACACGCGGTGTCCTGAATTATTCGTAAATTAAACGAAAATGGAGGTGTCTTAAAGAACACTATACCTGTCCGTACTGTTCGCTAGCAAGTTGAAAATGTTCTAAGAACACGATTGGTGTCCTGAAATGTTCGTACATAAACGAAATTGAACGTGTCCTGAAGAACACTATATCTGTCCTTACCGTTCGCTAGCAAGTTTAAACTGTTCTAAGAACACACGCATTGTCCTGAAATGTTTGTTTCATGTGTGATGCAATTTTAATTAGTTCAGGACCCGAACAGTGTCCGTAGAACATCAACGCGCATGCGCTAGCCAATCTCTGTGCATTTGGTGTCCTGAGGTCATGCGCTTCCTTCGCGGACTTGTTCGCGAACAGATCATATAACCGTGCCCACGCTGATCGCGTGTTCTGAATGCGGACACTGTTCGGGTCCCCGAACAAATTAAAAGTACATTTTCAATTAATCCATAATATTTTCAATAAAATCTCACCATGGCACAAGTCCCACATAGTAATCCTGAGTTTCTACATACCTTTGAAACTTTTCAAACTTTTTTTTGTGTTCGATCTGTCCGTGGACAGCGCGCATGTCCGGGGACCGCGCACAAGCACCCCTATAAAAGACCACGCCCTAGAGCTTACTCTCGTTGCATTTCTGGCTATTCTTCGAAACACAGCGATTTTTGCTGCCACCTGCAGATTACACTATCATCGAGATGGCATCCCTGGCTGCTGAACTGCCACCTGGTGCTGCACCTGCTTCAGCGCCACCCCCACCCCCTCCACCACCACCACCTCCCCAAGGGCCTGAAGAGGGGAACAGGAGTGAGGATGCAGAGGAGGAAGAAGAGGATGAGGAGAATGAGGTAGAGGAAAACGCTACTACCCGCACTAGGCGTGAGTCTTGGGTGTGGCGGTTATTTAACATTCATGGGAATGTTCCTAAGGCTCGTGCGAACCGTGTTACCTGCAATGAGTGCAAAATGATACTCAGTCGCAGGAATCACGGTAAGTACAGCTTTGGGACCACTACAATGAAGCGACACCTGAGGTCATTTCACTCTGGGGCTATTCGCAGGGTTGTACCTTGCGAAGAAAGTAGCAGGTTGATTTCCTCTACTTCATCCTCTGTTTCTGATCCTGTTACCACAAGGACCACCTCTGTGGGACAGCGTCTTCCTCAAGCTGCCTCACAGGCCATACAGAATGCTGATGACCATTACCTTTCGAGGGTCACAGTTGTATGTATGTACTGTGACACAGTACTCTGCAGGGGGGAGCGACTTCGTAGTGCTTTTGAGACTATCGTCTCAGAGGACGAGAAGATCTGCTCACTACCCAAATAAAACCCACTCTACATCTTCCTCTCTCACCTCGCCCTTTCTTATCACTGTGGTTGGTGTCCCCCACTTTACCTTCCTTTCCCCTCCTCTCCTAGTGTGTTGTGTATAAAAACCCAAAAAAAATACAAAATATCAAAAATAAAAAAAAAAATAAGGCTCTTTTCAGAGCCGCCTTTCACGGTTAAAAAATAGAAGTGAAAATAAATGAAGCAGGGCCCTTTGTATTTTTTAGAAGTCCGCTGACAGTTCGCGATCATTTAAAAAATTAGGTTGCTACCCCATCACAAACATTGCAATTTTCTCTGGGAGGAAGTGGTGGCTCTGAAAAGAGCCTTTGCGAGGTGTTTGTAAGTCAAAAATTATAAATGCTTAACACCTACTTCAAAATGGATGTTGTAATTCCAAAAAAGGTTGCAATGCATTTTGTACATTTCTCAGAAAAATCTGATTGCCAGCATAAGTAAGATGGACTCCATCTCTGCGAAAAATGTATGTACTACGAAACATAATATTTTCATTGTGAAAAGAAGACATGCCAAAATCTTTTAGAAAGGCACAAACAGCTTTATTAACATTGCGCCTTGCTTTTTCCATTTGTGGATCACATGAAGAAGAATGAAGCCACATTTGTCTCTGCGCAATCCGTGAAAATATTTCTTGAGAATTAGGAAACATGTCCATAACCTTCCCAAGTCCTTCTTTCATAGCAAATTGCAAAAAGATTCCAGTCACATGTCCTAAACTGTTCCCTCCACAATGAATTACAATTATGTCTGGATGTTGCTCTGTCTCCAAAGTTGCACAGAGAGGTAGCAAGTCCAACCACTTCATTCCACTTACTCCATGCCAGTGTACTTCCACATGTGGGAATCCAAGATCTACAGCTACTCCACAGCTTTCTGCATGCACCTTCAACCAATGTATCCACGAATCTCCCAAAATCCATACAATCTTTTTCCTAAAATACACAGACATAGCTATCTGTTGTTCTCTGAGCAAAAACAGTATATGAGAAACTCTCTTCTGGCACAACACACCCACTAAACTTTCCTGACCAATCCCTTTTAGTACTCATTCTCATTTGCATGACTTCTGAACCCAAAAATCCCTGGATGTAACTCCTGATGTCTGCGAACTACCACCATGTCCACGGACATATCGTAACATGAACAGCCCTTCTACCATTTCCACTTCACTCTCTCTGCCATTCCCACATTGGATGTGGCTAAGAAATCACATGACCATGCACCAATCACATTCAAGACCTCTACTGTACTGTGAATCTCTCTGAGTACAAGTTTCATATCATTGGCAAGCACCATCTGCCAGAAATATTGTACAAGTCTCCAAGATTTCTACTTGCAGCTCCATGCATATCCATATGCATGAACACAAACTTCAGGTATGCATATTTTCTGTACAGTAGATGAACACATTTTCAAACAGACTTTTAGCTTGTGTAATCTGTAAAATGAATTTACTGTATTTTTTTCAATTTCCTAAAATCAACTTTCACTTATAAACCTTTAGACTATTTACTTTCTTTATACACACACACTCAAATCATGTTAAACTAACATTTTTTAAATGTAATATATAGACTACATGTATTCAAACAAAATTGCATGCAAGCACAATCTATGTTTAAATCTTTAAAAAAAATACTTATACAATTTCATATTTTTTGTTTTTATTTATTTATTTACTTAATTACTTTAATTTAGACATGACATTGAGGCGCTATTACCTAGAACAGCTTAGTTACAGAAATAGTGGTATTCACTGGTATATTATACATTTCACAAGACATAGTAAAGATATTTTTTTGCTACAGTTAGTCATTCAATACAATTTGTTCATTAAGAACATATCATATGTACTGAACTGATGCAATGTATCTTATGTAAATAAATTAGTTTAATGGTTTTAAAGAAGGCACTGAGGATTTCAATTAAAAAAATCAATATCTAAATTAAAAACAGCGCTAAATACAAAGTTACTAATTTGAAGCTTTTACAATTGCAGTGAAGACCAGTCTCCTGAAAAGAAGCAGCCAAATTCGAAGAACAAAGAAGAACTAAGAAGTTACCTGTTAATTTAAGAAAAAAAGTAAGTAGAATATCACCATAATATTTGTATTATTACTCAAACATACTATAACGTTAAAACAAGCTATTTCTGTGCCTAAAAATAGAGATGGTGTACCATTTTGTCCAAAAATCTCCATGTCTTAAACAGCGATTTACAGCCAAAATGGCCCACAAATTCCTATTTTTGGACACACAAATTACCCAACTGAACCGCTACAATTTTCATATTATAGAACATACAACTGTTTTAATTGTATACATTAGATTTACTATTTGTACTTTTCCACACCACTAGCTTACTTTTTTTTTGACATCTGAACTCCAATTTAGTAACACATAAATTCAAGAATACCTATCCCTTCTAATTGTAGTTCCCAATGCACAATCACACACCATTACATACATCTTTATCATCTTACTCAAACACTCATGCACACAGCACACATACATTCCTGAACACCCCAACCCATATCTTCTTTATTTTTTTCAACAGACCCTAAAGAATGCCTACCAAAAGTCAAGTCTGTAGAAAGCAACGCAAAAGTAGAGCAAATGAAAATAAAAGTGGCCAACATAAGCATCCATCTCTAGCAGAATTTGTAAAAAAAGTTAAAACAAAACAGCTAATACAGTCATTTAGTGAAACACAAGACGTTTCATGTACAAAAACTTTGCCTCCTCTATCAAAATGTAAAACAAACCAAAAAACAATTAACAGAAAATCAGCTATCACTACAGATAAAACTACTTCTTCAAATTTTAATATAGTGCAAAGTAAGCATACCAAGAAAAGTATTTTAGCCAAAATGTACCGTCACAAAGTCCTTCAAAATCTTATAAAAACAGGAGAGAAATCAGGTTGAATGCTTAAAACCTATCGTAGGAAATTAATCTTAGAAGCGTTGATGGACAGTGCAATTCTTCTCAAAAGAAAGTTATTTATTTTACTGTTAAACAAAATGAAACCACTAACAAAACCAATAACTAAATTACAAAAAGACTTCTCAATAAGCAAAATGTCAACAGAAAGAATTTCTTAAGTATCTGCAGAGGTGAAGGGAATCACACTACGAGCACAGAACCATATTTTAATGAAGAAGCGTACAAACAAAAGCAAACAAATACAATTGCCATACATAGCAGTGGTCAATGTTATGAAAAAGTGAATAATACCATAATGGAACAAGAAGTACTTCTTACAAAAATATGCCCTGAAAACTTAGAATTACCCCTCCATTCAACTGAATCAGAACGTCTAGTGTACAAATGGCCATGCACGTCAATGTGTAACATTCCCAAACAATGTTTCAAATCTTTACGGCAATTCCTCAATAAATATGTAAAAAGCAAAGACAAAATCAAAATTAAATTACTGCAAAATATGGATACCTGTCCAGTGCGCAAGTACACAGGACTACAAGGACATTCATTGGCCTGCATTACAGGACCTACTTGTAAAACCACTTTCCATGATATCAAAAGGATATCAACACATCATTCAACTATAGGAAATCTAGTCTATAAACTGTACTATGCTAAAAGTCCTGCTTTAGCACTAGCAAAGTTAAATAACATCCTTCTACATGGTACAGCAGAAGAAGTTCACTATATCCAGAAAAAATATTTTGGAAGTTAACGCCATTTACAGAATGAAATAGCTTTAAACCAATTAAGCAACAATTCTACACATGGCAACCTTTTGCTAAACACATACAAAAAAGAAATACTAAAATTTAAAAGTACATCAGCTGAAGTACCAAACCATATATGTGTATGTTGCCGTAGAACTTTTTATAAAAGTAACACAAAAACTGTAGACCTATCATACAAAATAGAAGACAATGAAGATTCTAAATGGTTTGAATTAGCTCTCTACCTTGTAGCAGAAAACAAATACGAAATAACTGAGCCCTTAATACTTTGCAGTTACTGCACTACAAAACTTGACAACAACCAAACTCCTTCACGTACTATCACAAATAATTTGGAATTATACCCAGTACCAAAACCCCTACAACAAATTAATTTATATGAGAGCATCATAATTCAAACAGTACATCCATTTCAAGCAATAATACGCCTTCAACCAAAAACAGCAAAATTACCGCCCTCTGAATTGGTAAAAGGCATTTGTGGAAAAGTAGTTTATTTACCATTAGATCTAAAAGAAAATGTGCATACTCTAGGAGTGCAACGTCCAATGCAGCAATCTTTAATTATCTTAGTAAATGGAGTACCTACAAAAGACAAAAAAATATGGCAACAGCTGGTAGATTTACATAAAGTTAGACAAGCCTTGCAATATCTTAAAGAGAATAATGAATATTACAAAGAAATTAATATTGAAGAAAACTTGAAAGATACAACTGAAATAATTCAAGAAACACAAGAAGCTGGTCAATTTGAGCTACTAGATCCTGCTACAATATCAAATACATTAGACCATAATAAAATTCATCCTTTGCACTGTAATGACACCGTAGAAGATGTACTGAAAACTTACCAAATGCGTCAAACAAAAGGACCGCCAATCAACATATGGGAAAAAAGTATAGAAGCACGTGCTTTTCCTCTACTCTTTCCTACTGGGAAAGGAGGAAGGTATGATGATAGACCTATTCAAATATCAGCTTCAGAATACCGCTCATTACGGATGTATTCTGAAGATCCCAGATTTAGACATAATGTGCAATACATATTCCACCTACTCTTTGAAAGTGAACTAGCAACTTTATGTTACGGAGTTGCACACATATTAAAATCAGGATCACACTTTCAAAATATGACAGCTACACAATTATTAGAAAAAGTGCAACAAAAGGATGAGGTTTTACAATCAAATATTACAAATCTATTAGCAAATATGCGTGGTACTAAAGAGTACTGGTTTCGACGTCATGGAGATGTATGTTGTATGATCAGAAACCTTGGCCCACCCACTTGGTTTGTTACATTAAGTTGTGCAGAATAAGCATGGGAAGATTTACATGATTTCCAACGCATATCAAATAAAAACAAAACAAACATAGATATACTAACACCTGGAGAACTTTGTTCTTTGGATCCTGTTAATGTTTCAAGATATTTTCACCATCGCTTCATTGCTATGCTACATTTTATTTGTAATAAAACTGTTCCTCCCCTTGGAGAAGTGCAACACTTCTTTTGGAGAAAAGAATACCAAGCCAGAGGAGCACCACATATCCACATGCTTTTATGGATTAAAGATGCTCCTAAATTTGGTCAAGACAGTGATGCCACTGTTTTACAGTTTATTGAAAAATATGTCACTTGTGAAATTCCATCAGAAGCCACAAATAGTGATCTTCATGCACAAATTTTACAATTTCAAAGACACAAATGTGGAAAATATTGTCGTCGCAAATACAAAAACAAAGGGAAATACTACACCAAATGCTGATTTGGTTTCCCTAGACCAGTTACAAATACAGGTCAAGTGAACAACCTCATGTCTTTAGTTAGACATAGTGTTAAAGGTAAGTCACCTAAAAATACATATTACATAAAAAGAAAAGAAGAAGAAAATATATCAATGATTATAATGCAATCATTGCCCACTTATGGAATGCAAACATAGATGTGCAGTACATTGCAGACAATTCTACTGCAGTTGCACGATATGTCACAGCATACTTAACTAAAGCAGAAAAGACAGAGCTCCAAGACCTCTGGAATGACCTGTCATCAGATAAAACAGTATCTCAGCAATTATACAGCTTGGGCATAAAAATGCTCACCCATAGAGAATGTGGATCATATGAAGCAGCTGATCGTTTAACTGGTACTGCATTGTATTGTAAATCTGAAAATATAGTATGGCTAAGTCTTGGTCCAGCTAAATCTAGAAAAAGAGTTCTAAAATCATATGAAGATATAGAAACAATAGCCAAACATGATCCCAACAGCCAAGACAAAAAACAATTTATTGGACACACACTACCCAAACAGAAGTAATACTTTGGAAAACATGTGTCTATACCACATAGCCCAAAACTACACATACAAAAATAATATGAAACTTGATGGAAAAAAAGGTAAATATAGAGTGACAAACTGTGAAGGCAGCTTAGTTAAACTCACTAAACCAAATTTAATTAATCATATCAAATTGTCATTAAAGACTCCTCAACATAAAGAAGTATATTACATGTCCCTGCTACAACTCTTCAAACCATGGAGAAAAGAAGAACAATTACTAGATAACTATGACTCATATGAGGATGCTTTCAAAGCAAATGAAAGCACTATAACTGATGTAAACTTTACACAGTACAAAACAATGTTGCACAATGAACAGCAACACGAAGAAGAACTTCAAGCCCAACTAGATAAGGACACTCCTGACAGTAGTCAACCTTCTGTAACAGGAAGCCAAGAACCACTGGGAGAACCACTAATAATAAATGAGGCAGAATTAGCTATGATAGAAGTAGAAAACAACATGTGTCAGTATGAAGATAAAGAAGACTTAACTATACTACAATCAAAACTAAACAATGAGCGAAGTAGCATTTTTCAAGAAGTAACAAAACAAATTGCACATTGTGTAAAACATGAAAATAAAGAATGTTCCTGCCATAATTATAAACCTATACTACTGTACGTCAGTGGTGAAGCTGGTTCTGGCAAAACATTCCTAATCAAAATCATTAGTAAGTTCCTTCAACAATTGACAAACAACAAACTGTCAGCTGTTGTCACTGCCCCCACAGGTTTAGCTGCCTACAACATAGGTGGTGTTACATTACACCGATTACTACTATTACCAGTAGAACACCAGAACAAATGAGAATATTACAAACCTTCTGTAGAAGCTGCAATGGAATTACGCAGAGTATTGAAACAAATGAAAATGCTACTAATAGATGAAGTGAGCATGGTCTCCAACCTGATGTTAGCTTTGATTCACCTCAGATTACAAGAAGTACTCAAAACAGACTATGGAGAGCTCTTTGCAGGAAAACACATTATTGTTTTTGGAGATCTGCTTCAATTAACACCAGTAAAAGGTGAGCCTATTTTTAAAACATTAGGACACAAACTCTGCCGTAAAACTGTTGGCAGCATTGGAAATGTCAACCTTTGGCAACATTTCCAATACAGAGAATTAACAGAAAACATGTGGCAATCTGCAGATCTCACTTATGCCAACATTTTAAAAAGTATCAGAGTTGGTATACTTTCTAAAGAAGCAGAAGCAACATTGAAAACCTGGCACATTAATGCACTTTATGGCGATAATGCATGTGCTACAGATGTTATGGAACAATTAGCCCACAAAAATGTCAATTGTATGGCCTTAATGCCAACTCTTGCAAGCTGTTTCAAGTTCAATGAAATCATGCTAAGTAAAGAAATGCAACCAATCATGGAAATTAGCGCCACAGACAAACTAGATGTACATGGTATGACACTACCCATGTGTGACCAAACCACAACAAGACTAAATAGTTTCGAAAAATCAATCTCAAACACAGCAGGCTTAGAAAAGATATTAAAATTACCCTTAAATTGCAGAGTAATGCTTAAACGTAACCATGACGTGGAACAAGGACTAGTTAATGGAGCACTGGGTACAGTTGTTGGCTTTCAAACATACCCACGCGACAACAAAATTCAGTTTGTCAATATACTCTTTGACAAACTTTCAGAAGTAAAAAGGATAGGACGCTCAACAGCTAGATTCCTTCTCTTCAAAGATATGTATGTACGCAGAGAACAATTTTCTCTAACTCTTGCATACGCAGTCACGATTCATAAATCACAGGGTCTTACCCTAGACAAAGCAATGATAGATATTGGTAACACAGTCTTTAAAGAAGGCATGAGCTATGTAGCACTATCACGCTTACGTACACTTGACGGTCTATCTCTAATCAACTTTGATGCAAGTAAAATAAACGCTGATATTCCTTGCATTTTGGAATACAATAGACTTCGCTCACTATACACCCCCCACCTAAACACATATTCTGTTCCACAAAAAGTAAAACATTATAAAAGAAAAATAAATCAAACAAAAATGCAACAGGATGTCACTGCAAATCCTCCAAAGAGAGTAAAAGAAACTAATACTTCATCAAGTACCACAAGCAAAAAAGAATCAATTAGGGAAAGTAAACAAACTCCAAAAAAAGCAGTTAGATACAGAACTACCTGGACCATTCAAATGCTCAAATATAGTTGGTGCAAGTTGCTATGCAAATGTAGCAATGAATATTCTATTGCAATTACCACCAATTGTTGACAACATTTACTTACACAGTACAGACCCATTGTGTTTGCAAATGTTAGTACTTCACAGAAATGCAGCAAACAATCCTGATAACACCTATAGTGTTTATGGAATAAGACAGCAATTGGACTACTGTGCTGGAATGGTGAAATTCACTATAAACTTACAGGAAGATCCACAAGAATTTCTAATGTACTTACTACAAGTAATGGAAAACAAAAACATACCTATAAATGAAATCTTTCAGATTTCATACATGTGGAAACATACATGCACTCTCTGCAACAATGTGACACAAGAAGAAATCCCCAATGGCCGCTTCATATATATATCAATACCAAATTGTGAATCCATTCCATTTCAGCGACTTGTACAAAATGCAAACCATGGTAGATTATGTTCTACCTGCAATTCAGATAATCGCTCCACGTTAGTAATACAAACACATAGTAAATACATAATACTAATGCTTCTACGTTACAATGCAGATGGTACCAAAAACAACTGCAAGCTGACTGGATTCACACATGGTCAAATATCACTTGGTAAGAAAACCTTCACAACAATAGGTATAATCTACCACGCAGGAGCCACAACCAATTCAGGGCACTACACTGCATATATAAAAAAGAAATGTGGATGTTTTGAATGTAATGATAGTACCATTACTCTAAAGCAGAGATTAAAAGGAAATCTTACAAACGCTTATTTGATGTTCTTAAAACCAAAATTTGATAACTAAACTGTATTTAAACCCTAAGTAAACTTGTGTTAAAAAAATATAAACTGTTAGAATACTCCAAAAGCTATCTAACTGCTCAAAGATTCTACAACAACTAATCAGATAAATGAATACCACTAAATTAGACCAGAAAATAGACAGTTAGAATACGCCAATTGGTATCTAACTGTCCCAAATTTTAACAATATCCAAATAGATAAATCAATACCACTAAAATATATAAAAAAAATAGACAGTTAGAATACGCCAATTGGTATCTAACTGCTCCAAAATTTTATAATATCAAAACAAATAAATAATATGTTACTGCTCCAAAAAAATACAACAAGCTAAAGTATAAAGCATTAGTCAGAAACAACAAGGGAGCACTGAAAACAAACAAACAAATAAACTGTAGCATAACAGAAAATGTTTTTTTTTTAATCCAACATGGATTTTTTTTTCTCCCACAGACCCAATGATTTTAGCAACAAATAGAGAAACTGAGCAAATTGCACAGTACTCTGATTTGTAATCTACGAAATATGAGGGTCCAAAAAAAAAAAAAAGTATATTGATTATACAATGTAATAAGTCATTACAAAATACTAATACTAACATGCTATTTTCTTTTATCACAGAAATTAACAAGAAATACATGTACTCCGGTTACTAGACCAAACATTAAGTATACAATAATAAGGAGAACCATAGCAGCATATCACATCCATAGTATCTAATACCTTTGTTCCTTATACATTTGTTTTTCACCCATTTTATAAGCAAATATGAATGTGATATGCTGCGGTGGTTCTCCTTATTATTGTAAATGGCCATGCACCCAAGACTCTATGCCCTGGCAACAACCACCGCAGCATATCACATCCATAGAGTCAAACATTTCAACTATGGTCTATGGAAACTTTCAACTTGCCAGAGAACAATACGGACAGCGTTTTCAGGACACCCCCTACGAACATTTCAGAACAACGCGATAGTTCTTAGAACACTTTCAACTTGACAACGAACAATACGGACAGTGTCCTCAGAACACCCCCATTTCGTTTATTTGCGAACATTTCAGGACACCATGAGTGTTCTAAGAACACATTCAACTTGACAGAGAACAATACGAACAGCATCTTCAGGACACCCCCTATGAACATTTCAGAACAACGCGAGAGTTCTTAGAACACATTCAACTAGACAGAGAACAATACGGACAGCGTCCTCAAGACACCCCCATTTTGGTTATTTGCAAACATTTCAGGACACTGCGAGTGTTCTTAGAACACATTCAACTTGCCAGCGATCAATACGGACTACGTCTTCAGGACACCCCCTACGAACATTCCAGGACACCGCAAGTGTTCTTAGAAACGTCTTCAGAACACCCTCATTTTGTTTATTTGCGAACATTTCAAGACACTGCAAGTGTTCTTAGAATACATTCAACTTGACAGAGAACAATATGGACAGCGTACTCAGGACACCCCCCTTTTGTTTTTTTGCGAACATTTCAGGACACCGCAAGTGTTCTAAGAACACATTCAACTTGTCAGCCACAACCCCCATTCATATTTGCGAACATTTCAGGACACAGCGAGTGTTCGACAACGTCTTCAGAACACCCCCATTTTGTGTATTTGGGAACATTTCAGGACACCACGAGTGTTCTTAGAACATATTCAACTTGACAACGAACAATACAGACAGCGTCCTCAGGACACCCCCATTTTGTTTATTTGCGAACATTTCAGGACACTGCAAGTGTTCTTAGTACAGTTTCAGTTTGCTTGCGAACAAAACGGACACATATTGAGTCCTCAGAACACCCCCCATTCAGTTTATTTAGAACATTTCAGAACACCTGTGATGTCCGCAGACAAATCGAACACAAAAAGAACGTCTAACACATAAAAAACACAACTTTCATCCTATCTCATACACTCCCACCCTCCCCAAACACTCCTACACATCAACACACTCTACTAAATACAAATTTTGAACAAAGTTTCACTGCGCTGTCCGCGGACGACAGCGAATCCAAGATGGCGGGCGCTTCCGAAATCTGACACGCTTCACGCTCCACGCCGTCAAATCAGCAAACACGTGGCATGTCCGCGAACATCACGCAAGCCGATTGGCCAATCAGGACACTGTCCGCGGAGCGAACAGGGAAGTGTGTCCGCGGACTGAACACAGATATCACTCCGCTGCTCCTGGTCCAAATTTGGTGAAAATCCGTCCAGCGGTTTGGGCTGTAATCGCGAGCAAAATTTGTTCCCATTCAGACTATGGGAAAAAAAAAGTTTTGGGACCCCACTATAACTTTGCCCCCCCTGGACGAATTCTCACAAAACTTTGCAGAAAAAAATTCAGAGTGACCCAAATACTTTTTTTGCAAAGTTTGGTGAGGATTCATCCAGGGAGAGCGAAGTTATAAGCCACCCAAAAAGTGCTCTTCCTATGGAAACACCAATTTAACCATAACTACATGGCCACTACAGTGGCCATGTAATGTATATACATCAACTTTACTCAGACTAATTCCTATGCATTCTGGTTCAAGTCTCATGCCCTACTAATCTGCTTCTCCCTGCATTCACCATATGCGCCCCAGATCACTAATTGGCAACAAGAGGGTCTGCAGACAGAACTGAGTTTTAATCAGTCAAAACATTTGACTGAGCAGTCAATGTTATACATAGAAGAATCCTGTAATGCCATTTTTTTCTTCAACAAGTGATTGCCCTGATGAATTGTTCAAAACGAAATACAGAATATGGAATATATGCTGGTGTTGAAATCTATGTAATTCATTATCCCAATATAAATGTGCAACCTTGTGTGTTAAGTGTCTAAAATCACATGAAATCACATAAAATCACAACTAAAAGGAATGAATTGTTCTTTAATTAACTTATTCCGTAGCCCACTTCTTTTCTGCTCCCCAAATCACATTTTATAGGCCCCCTACACTCTTTCCCAGTACTTCAAAACCCTACCTTTTTCAAAGATTCCCTTCTCGGTGAATCTTTCATTTCTCTAGTTACCTCTAGTTACCTACCAAACCCTGCTAGCGAACCTCATCTCCATTACCTTGCACCTTACAATCCCCAGGACCCATGTGTTTTCCCTACTGCATAAAATGGTTGCATTGCCATGATTTGTCATGTAATCAAATTTGACATTCACAAAAAACTCTTCTCTCCCTATACTCAAATACCTATGTGTTTTGCTTCTCTCATACCCCTGCCACTCACAAATGTTTCTCCGTTGGAGGTTAACCCCTGTAAGGCACTCATGGTGGTAACAGTAAAGATAGACACAAGTGATCAGAGTTAAAAGGGTGTTTATTAAACTGTATAAATGGGTGAGAAAAATGCCTAATCTAGACCTAAATCTAAGATGGGAGCAAGCTGCAACCATCAAATAATAGTAAGGCAGTCCTAGTGGAGTCTTGTGAAATAAAGGGGCCTATATTAAAAAAAATATATTGCCAATCCTTACCGCTAAATTTCAAAACAGTGTGGGATAGTGTTCACAGGAAAAGAAAGAAGTGTTCAGAAATGATAAGTCAGGATGTTATGGCTAGGATCTCCCTTCCCCACATTTTCAGCATGGCACAAGGCGGGATTATTGAGCAGAGTACACTTCTGGGCCTCTCCAGCATGAAGCTACAGTTTGTTTCAGCGATATCAGGACCTTCGATGGTTTAGTCTCTTTTCTACAAAGTCTCTTGCCTCCGAGGGCCTGATGTGTCCAAAATAACAAAACAACAAGTTCCTTGTCGTATGTACATTGGGTGATGACTCTTCACCCTTGGATCCCCCTCTTCCGGGCTCAGACCCTTCTCAAATGTTAGTCTCCCTCCGTTGGGTTCACTACAGCCTATTACTCACAATATTTCCCTTGTTTTATTCACAAGTCTTTTTAAACAATATTTCACTGTGGACATCCCTCAGCTGTGTTAACTCTTGTCAACAAAATGTTCACACGGTTATAGCGCTTCACCCAGTTTTGCCGGCGTCCCTCAACCATGTCCACATTTCCCAGTTACACAGTTGGGTTTGCTTTATCACAGAGCAGGATTTACTTCCCTTAGCTTTACCTTTGGATGCATGTCAAAGACTTTCTATTCTACAAGGGATTTCACTTGATCCTTGTATGACCACTTTGAACTCTTGCATTGGCTCTCCTAGGGACTCCTAGGATCTGTAGTTTTAACAAACGGGGGTCAGCCAGAGTCTTTCGAATGAGCGCCCACGTGGCGGTGGACCACTCTGTAGCTGGATTCACCCAGGCTTTGTTCCTTCATTCACATTATGTTGCCATTTGCAAACTTCACTCAACACAGTTCCATTTACTATCAGTTCTCCCTCCGACTCACTGGGTGTGATGAATCTCTTGGTATTTCTTGTCTCTCAAGTCAAGTAAGGTACCACAGTAGCAAGTGTCTCTCCCTGACTTGGTTATCAGTGTAGGAGGGCTCTGTGCACCACATGCCAGCTGTTGTTCCCCGCCTTATGATTCTTTTCAGGTAGGCTTCATGGGTCTGTGTCAAAAAGGGCAAGGGCACTTCCATCTTGTTGTCCTTTTGGTTCTCACCACCTTTCTCCTCCTCTTAAACTGCCATCCTGTAGTAGCTGCCTTGTTGTGTCGTCTGCCTTGCTCAAAGTGTGTTCTGGTACTCCACCTTTTAACCCTGTGGGGAAGGGGAAAAGGCTGTCATATGTGTGCGGTTATTGTCAATTGCCTTGCTCTGCATGACCTTTTTGTTGGAACATGTCAGGTAAACGGCCCTACTGCTAGCCTGTTGTCTTATGTGCTCTAAGAAAGTGTTTGTGGTGGAAAAAGGGGGTAGAACCTCTGAATGTCCTATGGGGTAGGATGGGGAAAAGGTGTTACAAGGAAGGGGGTATTGTGTCTCACCCATCATTGTCCCACTTCAACTCCCTGAGGACCCCCTATCCAGGTGATCCTCCCGCACTGGTCCAGCCCCAGGAACTGGATCCAGTAGTGATGGCTGTGTCCTGGCCACCTGGATGACACATCCATGGGGACTAGCGGGTGAGACACCTTCCTCCATGTGATGTAGCCACATTTTTTTCACAGTGGAATCCAGAAAGGAAATCTACATTTCACTGGTCTTTTCCTTTTCGGTGTTCCACAGTGAAACACTAGGGTTGTAGGTCTAGAAACCATCACATGACCCAAGTGTTGGAGTCTTTGCGTTGGCTAATGCAAACTAGGTGTGAGTGATCTGTAATGAGTGTGAACTTTTGTCGTAATAAGATGGATAATAGCCCACTTGATGGCCAGGTCCTCTAGTTCCAACACAGGGTAATTGTTTTCACATGGAAAAAGCTTACAACTAGCAAAAAAGATGGGGTGTTCCTATCCATCGCAAACCATGAACAGGACTGCTCCTAACCTAGTAAGGGAGGTATCTGTCTGTAATGCAAACTCTTTAGAGAAGTCGACTACTTTCAGGATTGGGTTCTGGGCATAGAGAATGAGGCAGGAATCGCAAATGACACTTGATTGGACTGTCTTTTTTATTGAGTGCCATCTTGAATGACCCTGGCTGTAAAGATTTGAATGGCAATTTGTGTCTTTCTCCTTATTATATTTTGCTCTTGCTTAATGCTTTTACAATGTTGTTCTGCCCAGGCACCAAAAGCATCTGCCATGATGACTGTTACCCTGTCCAAAGCTAGAACCACTACCATTTCATATCACATGGGTGTTCTGGCTGAAGCTGTCTTGTGTCCTCCACCAAGTTGGGATGATTGTGTGGAGCAGTGGGTAGATTGGGGAAAAGGTAGAGGGACGAGTTGGGTTTGTTTAGTGGAGGAGTATGTCCATTTTGGGACCAATGTGAGAGATGATTGTAAGGTTTGTCCCAGAGTAGATGGTTTTAAAGCAAAAACTTGGTTTATTAGTTAAGGTATTAACTAAAGGAGCAAATGTTGGGGTGCTCTGCTAATGTCCCAATGAGAAAGAGGGGTTCGCATTGCGTGCGTCATGTTTGTGATTGGGGGAGTGGCAACATTGGTGTGATGTTGTAATTTTACATGTATCCAGCGTGGTATCCTGTCATTTTTTCGAATACTTATTTTCGAAACACCATTTTGTCGAAAACATTTTTTTTCATATGTTTTTGTTTGGTTTCGTAAGTAAAAAAAAGTGTTAAAAAGGGGTTTTGGGGGGAACCCCCCATTTCAAAAAAATTCAATAAAAAAACAAAAAAAAAAATCAGCAAAATTGTGTCGAGAAAATGACATTCGAAAATATGCCATATGAAAAAGTCACTATAAACCATCCAGCGTAGTTAATGATAATGGGATATGTGTTACATTTAGTGTTACTTTGTGTCAAGGTGATACATTTAGATGTGCACGCAGCAAGATAAATGTCAAAACCGATGATGAAATATAAATGAAATATAGGTATGGTGTGTCACAAAGCACTTCGATACTAGACAATGAGGAGCTTTAAAAAGCTCATGTGAGAAAAGAGATTTGTCATGAAGGAACTACTGTGAAGAGGATGCAGTAGTTTTAAAACATACATGCATTAAGATACATACATGAGGGTCTTAAGGGATATATGGTGAGGCCAGTTTGGGGTAAATGGGGAAAGTTCAAATCTGTATTCTGTGTGCTTTTCATAGTGTGGCCAGGCCCTGAAGTCAGGGTTTTGCAAAGTGAACTCTGTGTGACTGGGAAAATTGGAAAGGGTTGGAGGACGAGGGAAGGCAATGAGTAGCTGTGACATTATCAGATGGTCAGTTACAGCCAGGCTGGGATTTTACAACTTGGCAGTATTGCATAAAGGAGATGCAATATTTTTAAGAGCACAGGAACTTTCTATGTATTGTCCAGGGGAATCTGGCTGTTTGTGGCTGAGTAATAATCCTGGGGTGGAGGGACACCTACAGGCAGATATTGTCCGATACTTTATGGATTTCAATTATTTTCACAGATTGTGACTAGAGGCCTTGCCTGTTGAATTGGTGGTCATTTAGATTATAGTGAAACAAAGGTGCCAGCAAGTCTGGGCAGGTGAGATTGTTATCACCAGTTCAAAGGAAACTTGTTTATTCTCCCCCTCCCCATATTGGGTGAAGTGTCCTTGCAAACTATTTGCAATCACATCTGAGGTTAGAAGGTCCCGGGACAGATGGAACTTGCAGTGAGTTATCTTTATGTTTAAATGTGTCACTATGTGATGATGTCATGACCTACCATGGACAAATCCCATAAAGTGGTGTGCTGTACATATGAGCGATGATGGTAGTTAGATAAACGTGACCAATGAGAATGTGGGAATTAGCGAAGATTGGATTTCATTTGTATATGCCTGACCAATCATGTGTAATAAAATATGGAGGAGTGTTTTAACTGTTGCAAAATGTACACAATGTGAAGTGTTCATGGTAGTCCAGTGGTGTCACATTCTGGATCATTTATATTCATGAAAATGGACAACTAAAACAGCATTGTCAGTATGGTGCAAACTGTTCTTGCTTGTGAAACTATGAGTGACCACAAATAAAAAAAAATAAAGTTGCTGAAACACCAAATAATAATCGATGGATAACGGCTAATATGGATTTCTAAAATCTGGGCTGGTGGACAGATTTCAGGTGGCCAACCTAGTTATAATGAACAGGGGAACACTGAGAGGTTAATCAAACCCAATCAAGGAAATCGTGGGGAGTGGTCAAGGCTTAGTCTCAGGAGAGGTGAGTGGGCTCAGGGGTCCGCAATGAGTTCACACAGTGAAATGCACAATGATTCTGCTCAGAGAGATAGGTACAAAAATTATATATTATAGGCCACAAAGCACACTAGGAAAATACTGTCACACAACACTCAGCTATAAAACATATTTACATTCACCTTTGTGTTGTAGAAATGCATACAATAATTATGCAGTAAGGAAAAACAGGTCACAAGAATGAAGACTGTAACTTTATAAGTCCAATCCCTACGTTGAATGGGGCCTTTTGCCCAAAAGCAGAAAGTTCCTTCTAGTAAAGGGGACAAAGACAGTAAGAGTTATTTATTGTGGTGTTGACAAATATTCCAAAAGACTTCTGAAGGATTTCATAGGTAAGTAAGATATTTTTTCTATCTCTTAGAACAGCTTTTAAAACAAACGTGTAAATAGCGAGAGAATGGAAAAAAGGAAGGTGTATGCTAAGATTTATTATAGGGAAGACAGAGGTGGCTGTAACTACAGCTATTACTCACCACCCTTGCACCAATTTTCCAAAATGACTTGGCAGGTTGACTGGGAGTTGCTGTAGTTAGGTTTTCCTGCCGTTGTATCCAGTAGAAAATGCCCAGGAGCTGTAGATGCAAGGAAGATTCAGGTCGGGTCCAGGGCTGGCTGCAAACATTTCTGAAGACGAAATGCAGCAGGCACTGATGCAGGCCTCTTCAGGACACTCGACCAGAGAGAGCAGAGATAGTTCCAGTGACAGTCACTGCAAACGGGTGACAGCAGGCTTCTCTCCAATCACGAACGGAGATGGCCTTTCAGGACAGGATCTCTTGCTGCTGGGAAGCTGAAACTTGGCAGGAAGATGACTTGTGGAATATGTTTGTGACCACCAAAGTTATGGGAAAAAAGGCAAAACTTCAACATTTCTGGTGTGGTATCCCACTTCAGAGATGGTCAGTCCACTGGGTGGTCCAGGGAAGATTTCAAAGGCTCTAAGTTGCAGGACGTGAGAAGAAGCTAAATCTGATTGGTTCCACCAGTCCAAGGGTCTAAGCAGTGACAAGAGCCTTTTCAGATCAGGTAGTCAGCAGGGTCTCACCAGGACAGTTGCTTCAGGAGGTGTCCATGGGTCGTCAGTCAGCTGCACAGCTACAAAGGATGCTTGGCCCCCCACTTATGATCTACTAGTATTTCTGCAGGACTCCTCTTACTATCCTAAATTAAGGTGAGGGATCAAACTCAAAACTCCAATATCAAGTATCTGTACCACTCACTCATCCAGCAGTGTTCCAATCAGGGACCATTGTGGGTTTTACTCATGCATGCACAATAGATGTTCAGGCACCACAGTCCTGGAGTGGGACCAGACAGTTCTACCCTTTTCCTATGTCCACACACAAATAGCTTGCACTAGCCAGCAAAAATAGCAGCTTTCTCAGGCGAATACATGACCATAACAGGAATTCTCTGACCTGAGAGGGCAGGATCAAGGCCAAGAAACAAAATGGACAAGCAAACAAACTTGCAAGATGGTCATTTTAGGACAGTAGCCACATTTAGTAGCCAAACATGGTAAACATGAATGTGCACACTAAAACAAATGCAAAAATTGTAAAAATTGTAATTGCTGCCACCACCTAGTCCTTAGAAATCCCCTGTGTTAAAGTCTAGGGTGATAAAAAAGTATCCCCATGCACCGCTTGTAAGAAGCTATGGCCACATTTAGAAAAGTTAACAAAGATGTAAAAAATAAAAGGGTAAAGGAAAACATAGTTTCCTAGTACTGATAGTGTGAAGGACTAATCCGTTTCCCCATGACAAAATGATAAAAACGGCAGGGAAAGTGAAGCTAAAAGCTTCACTTCTTTCTGCAAATTCAGGACAGGTTCAAACAAAAACAAAATATTTGGGGTTCATAGAATATGGAGGGAAAGTTGCCTTGTGAAAACAAAATCAAAATATCGAGGGTGAGTACCCCAAAAGGAAATAACCGAACACGGGTTACAAAGGAACATATAAAGTACTTTATTTTATACTGAATTCAGTTACAAAAACAGAGCAAAATCAGATAGATATCGGCCCTCAGTACAACACAACAAACTCCAGCGTGGTTCAGTGTGTTCAGTGAGAGACGTTGTACATTAGAATGCATTTGCTTTTTATACACTTGATGGGCACGATGTCCAGCCCCACTTCGGGTTAATATTCCACTTAATACATCACCGATCTAGGGTTCGTGCCAAGTCTCGAACAACCGCACATAACTGGTATGCCTTTAATACATGTATCAACAAGCCTATGCAATAACTGGGTATTCTAAGATTTTCCATGCAGGCCTTCTCAAACATTAATACAATGTAGTTAAACAAGTGTTCTACATTCAGTATTTGAATACATTGACCCTCATTACAACTCAGGCGTTAAGGGTTAACGCCACCGTTAACCCTTAACGCCTGATTCTGATTTTAACGCCTGCTTTTAGCAGGCGTTAAAATCCATGGCGCTAACCCGCCATGGTGCTAATTACGCCGCCGTAATTTATGGCGGCGTAATTAGCGCCTTCCCCACTCCCATTATGCCCTATGGGGCAAAAATGGGAATGGGGAAGGGAAAATGGGAAATGGGGATTTACCGCCCCACTCACCTTGGAATGGGGCGGTAAATCCGCCATCCACCATGGTGTAAACATAGTTTACACCATGGTGGTAAAGTTGGTGCACTTAGCACCAAGGTTGTAATGACCTCCATTGTTTCAACATATGCTTGTGGATTAGTTTCGTTGCACGAGTAATCCTTTTACACACAGGTCAACGAAGGACAAGGTCTCAGTTCACGACCTCAACAAGTGGCCTGCAGGCAAGTTACATATTAGCTATGTACAGAGGTCAAGACGGCCATGTTGTATTTTGGAATGACATCGTCCACCATTTTAACTCACAGGGTGACTTTTACAAAGCAAATCTTAAAAATGGCGGTTTGGCCTAAAATGGCAGCTTACAATGTTTTAAGGTCAGGACCTTGCAACACGGATTCTTTCGCAAGCGACTTTCGAGCAGCTTGGCGTAGGCCAAAATTAATATATTTATTGCAATAGGAGGCACAATATAATTTCTCTTTTGACAAACCCTCCTTTTGGCCTATGCCAAGTGCTAAAACTACTTTGGATCTCCTTGCAAATTTCTCCATGCATCATCGTCCATGCACCCTGAATCACTGTCAGAAATATCTATTGCCATCAGGTCATTTGCTAAAATTTCTTTCAACACATTTTCTTTGGAAGTTTTATCCGGGGCATACACTTTATGTCCTATCGAACCTATTGCTTGTGCGCAACATCCCCCTAGCATCGAACACATACCAGGTAGACACTGAATACAGCAACAAAGAAACAACAGGATTCCCAAAATAATTAGCAAGACTGAAAGTACCTTCCAACCCCAAGATCGCAAGAAGTCCCAGAACCAAGCGCTTAGATCCCAGCTTCCCTCTGGAGCATGCACTTCGGAACTAAGGACGTGCAGATTCTTTATTGCCTTGAAGATAGTTGGGGAGGAATCTGGTGCGAAAACACAGCAAGCGGACCCCACTAATTTACACACTCCACCACGCTCAGCCAGAATGACATCTAATGACATTCGGTTTTGAAGTGCTACTAATCTTATCGCCTTTTGTTCTAACGTCATATTATAGAGTATGTCCGTGTTCCGGTTGATGGTTCTCTCCAGTACTCTTGCTAGTTTTCTGATATCTTCTGAATTCGCTATCTGCCCCCAAAATGGCACAACTGATTTAGCTATATCTCCCAAGATTTGTGCTGGGGTGTCACCATTCTCGTCCCGCCGTGGACGAGCCTTTGAAACTTCTCATGTACTAGCTATAAACACCCCAGGTAACAGGATCCCTAAATAACAGTTTCCCTGTCAATCCCTGGGCAACCATGGGAATGCTACATTACCGCAGACAAAGTAGACAAGTTCGCCTACATACAAAGGTCTGTTTTCCCCAGTCAAATTTTCACTGTTGGCACAACCTTGAAAATTTCCCATTGCCTGAGTTCCATTCCTCTGTATGCAAAAAGAAACTGTATCGGGGCTGTGGTTAACAGTGTAAGAAGGAGGCATGGCATCCTTATTGCCTATTGGGGCCATTTTAAAGGAAATCAAAGATTGGAAAGGACGAGACAGTTTATCAGAAGGCCTAATAGAAGCAACATTCGGTTTACTCCTGTTTGCGAAAAGCGAGCATCCCAGGGGAGTTAAAACACGTTTCTCAAAACTATTCAAATTGGTGCCATCAAAGTTCCCTGCAATACTATCATTCCACCGGCCAAAGAACAGTGCTCTAAGAGAAGCATAGCAAGTAGTTGTCAAAGGTAAAGGATGAATATATCAACCTAGCCCCTTATCTCGTGTTTTGCGGTAAATGTGAGCAGACCCAACAGTTAGATTTATTAAAAATGGCATGCATAGCATTCATGATAAGCAGTAGAGTGTTATTGTGGTGCCTTTGTATGTGCTAAGAATCCCTAGGGGATAGAGTATGCAAATGTACACAGGGAGTAGGAATAATAGGTGCACTTTCGGTAGGCAACAAAAGTTCTAAAGAATGAGTTTCCTCGAGGTACCACAATCCTAAGGCAGCGACTATTAAAAACCCAAATATCATTATAAAAATACAGCAATACATTTTCGGGGCCCAGGCATTTTGTCCATTGTCCCAGTTGGTCACCCCCTTATTTACAAGTTCCATACGAGCGGTAGCGGTAGCAGGCATTGTAGTCTTCAAACGGGTACTCCAAAGTTCGTTGCTGGCTGAAAATAATACATTTTCACCATTTCTCAATGAATTGCATTTAGGAAGGTTCCAAATATTGGCAGGCCTCCCCATTACCACCTCAAATGGAGAGAGCCAGTCTTAGTTTGAGGGGTTGTGCGCATGGATAACAACATGATCAGTAACGCGTCCATCCATTTTAGTTTGGTGCCGGCACACGTCTTAGCGAGCTTGTTCTTAATGATGCCATTGTGTCTTTCTACTAGTCCGGCGCTCTGAGCATGTCTGGCCGAATGGAACCGTTTGTCAATTTGTAATGCCGTACATATCTGCAGAATTACAGCAGCGACAAAATGTGGACCATTGTCCGACCAGATAACTCTTGGTAGGCTGAACCGCGGGAAGTATTCCCTTAACATGATTTTTGCAGTAGTCATAGCTGTAGCATCTTTCACAGGGAAAGTCTCAATTTATTAACTAAAGGCGCAGATAACCACCAGCGCACATCTCTTATTATCACATCGTTCCATTTCAATAAAGTCAAAGTGGATTGCTTCGAAGGGGACAGAGGTTGGCCCAAAACTTCCCCTTGGAGTTACTGTCCCCTTTCCCACATTGTGTTGTAGGCAAATCATGCAATCCTGGACGTATCACTGGGCAATTTTCGAAATCTTGTCATTTACCCAAACTTTCTCTAACATTTTTGTCATCTTCTGGGCACATACATGCGTAGGACCATGGGCCATGATGACCATCATCATTACATACGCGTCAGGGAGTAGCCATTTCCCTTCCACTATATCCACCCAACACCCGTCATCATCAAGTTTCCCCGAGCCTTCAGCCCACCTTTTGGATTCTTCTAATGTGGCATCAGCTTGGATATCCCGTACAGACCCAACACCCTCATCCATTGCATAAGCATTTACATTCTCCCTTGAAACATACATCTCCCTAAGAAGATCGGTAGCAGTTTGTCTAGCTATCTGATCAGCGAAAGCATTCCCTTTCCCTATATCATCTGTAATCTTTCGATGTGCTGCACATTTCATAACTGCTAACTGAGCAGGGAGCGCAAGCACTGAGAGTAGTTGCACTATTAGGGAGCCATGTTGGATTTTGGTGCCATGTGAAGTTAGGAACCCTCTCTCTGACCAAAGTCTCCCAAAGTTGTGAACCACCCCAAAGGCATACTGACTATCAGTATATATATTTACTGCAAGCCCTTCGGAAAGTTCACAAGCTCGGGTTAATGCTATAATCTCTGCGGCCTGTGCAGAATTATGCGTGATTCTCTTAGTTTACACAACTGTGTTTAATGTAGTGATCGCATAAGCAGCTGTGGATGTACCATCCAGAAGTTTGAAGCAGGAGCCATCACAAAACAGCTCTTCGCGCAGATTATCCAAAGGAGTATCTTTCATATCAATTCTACCCTTTGTCTCTTGTTCGGTCGTATACAAACAATCATGTGGCACTTCATCGCTGCAAGTAGTATCTTGCAGGAAAGGTAGGAGTTCAGCAGGATTAAGAACACAACACCTCTTAATTTGAATGTGAGGAGCAAACAAGATCAATTCATATCTTGTCAACCGTGCAGAAGTGAGGTGTTGCGTTTGAGTTCGGTTCAGCAGAACATCTACAGAGTGAGGCACCATCAGGGTTAGATCATGGCCTAGGACCATTCCCTCACTCTGTTTTACAGATGCAGCAGCAGTAGCGACAGCTCGCAAACATCTTGGCAAAGCGCATGCTACAGGATCAAGGGCGGAAGAAAAGTAACCGCACGGCCTATTCTTCCCTCCATGTTCCTGCGTTAATACAGCCAAAGCACATCCATCACATTCATGCACAAACAACACAAAGGCCTTTTCATAGTTTGGTGTGCCCAAAACTGGTGCAGAGCATAATGCAGTATTAGGCAAGTCAAACGATTGCTGGTGTTCCGCATTCCATGGCAATGGCAAAGAAATGCCCTTCTTCGTCAAAGCAACATCGGTTTGATCACTAGTGAGAAATTTGGGATCCACAACCTACTGTAAGAAGCCATACCTATCAAGGCTCTAACTTCCTTCTATGTATTTGGGACAGACATGCCAGAAATGTGTTTTATTCTTTCAGGTGTCAATCTTCTTCCCTCCTTTGACAGGAGATAGCCTAAATAGGCGACCTTCTGACAACAATATTGACATTTTTTAAGCGAAGCTTTGTGACCATGCTTAGCTAGATGGATAAGTAATAACACAGTGCCCTCCTTACAGGCACTCTCAGAGTCAGCAGCTAAAAGCAAATCATCAACGTACTGAAGCAAAGTACAGGTAGAGGGCAATTCAAGGGTATAAAGTTGTTCTTTCAAAGCCCTACTATAAATGCTAGGACTCTCTGTGTACCCTTGAGGTGCACGAGTAAATGTGAACGAGCATCCCCCTAAGGTGAACGCGAACAAGTATCTACTATCCTTGTGTATAGGAATACTAAAGAAAGCATTCTTTAGATCCACCATACTAAACTAAGTAGCTGTAGCTGGAATCATGGTTAGGATTGTCGTTACATCATGCACAATTGGAAATTGTGGAGCCACGACTTTATTAATGGCACGTAAATCAATTATGAAACAGAATGGAATAACATTATAGCCTTTTTTGTACACGGGTAAAATCGGACTATTACACAAACTTCCTGAAATTTCGTCAATCACCCCGCGATGCACAAAATCGGAAACAATGCATTTCAAAGCTTGCTCGCCCTCAACTGAAATCTTATACTGGGGAATCTGTGGCAGCTCAATTCCATGTTTCAAAACTATCTTGACAGGTTCAATCTGTAAAACACTGACATCATTGTCGTCGACAGCCCACAAGCTCTCTGGTACATTAATGAATTCTGGAGGCAAAGGTCTAGTCAAGAATTGCGAGACAGAAAATTGCTGTGGTGAAATCGTCAAGTGTACTCCATCAGAAGAACAATAAATCACTGCATTTAATTCTTTTAACAGATTCAACCCCAGCAAGTTCTCTCCGCAATCCGAAGTCAACAGAAATGGACAGTGGTCCATAAAGGGACCCAAAGAAATAGGTACCGGCATAGAAACCAGACAAACAACTGGTGTGCCAGAAAACCCTACAGAAACATTGGTTTGCCCTGACAGTGGAATGTTTGGAACCCGTGAATGATCAATGGAACACTTCTGTGCTCCAGTGTCTATCAAAAACTGATGTTTCCTATTTCCCACCACCATTTCAACGTAGGGACCTTTCTGATTGAAGGGAATAGGTGTAGGTTCCAAACCCTGCTTCGGGCAATCCTAGCGAAACAGAATGTCATCAAAAGGAAGCTCTTCAGATAAATCTTCAGCGGAAGGATGATCAAATATGTTCCTGGTGTCCACACTCGACGTCTGATTGTCCTGCGAGAAAGGTTGCTGAGGGTCCTGTGCAAACTGACCTCTACCAGGGCCCCCTACACCCGGGCGACCTCTGGATTGCCTACCCATAGTTCCAAATGTATTATTTGACCTTTGTTGAAGGACGGGGCATTGTGCTTGCCAATGACCCCCTCGACGACAATAAGCGCACTGGTTAATGTTCACAGGACTGAAGGGCACATTCCCCTGAGAACTACCTCCTCTGGGGCCTTTAACAATTTGCTGCAATAGCACTTTAGTTTTCAAATCGCCTTTTCGTTTTTCAATCCTATCTTTTTCATTATTGACACGGTTCTCGTAGTATTGAGCCATGTGCAGTGCTTCTGATTGTGATTTCGCCTACCAAGCGCTCTCAGAAGACTTAATTTGTGACTGGATGTCAGGCAGCAATCTACGCACAAATGTGTCCACAAACAACGTTTTCCCAGACTCTGTGCCTAGGTCTTGTCTACTGAAATCTGAGAATACCTGTATGAACCGGTTTAAGAACTTGGTAGCACCCTCAGACTTTCCTTGGACACAGGCCATACGTTTGTCCCATATAATTCTTTTTTCTGGAATTATAGTTTTTAATTTTGCAATAATTCTATCAGGCAAAGTTAGTATCACCTGCAGCGGTCTTTCACCAGCTGGCCTTTCTCCATTGAGTCTAGTTAAATTATTCCATGTTCTCCCAACCCTGGCACGTCGTCTATAGTTCTAACTTGCTTCCACAAATCTACGGGCAGGAGTACACTGAGGATTGCAAGACGGACTCTATTTCTTTATAGAATCCCGTCAGATTTTTCCTAATATCAGGAATAGATTGCCTAATACTATTCACTTCCTGTCTTGAGAATGGGACGTGAAAGAACTGTGATACATAATGTGCCGGAATGTCCACAGCAACTATTCCCTGTGCAGCATCGGCCGCAACATCAACTTTTGGGACAAATTTCGGGGGAACCTCTCTCATAGGCAACTGAGAAGTAGGTGACTCCGAAACGCTTACTAAGCAACAGAGCTAAATCGAGCGCTAAAGCAGTCGAAGAAGTGTCAAGTGAAAAAGCTCTCTTGTAAATACTCAATAACTCTGTGGGACAACTAATCTTTCTTTTTACACAATCATCCTGTAGGTACTCTATCATTTTCCTCTGCATTTCTGGCGTATACTGGCTATACGTGTCATATACTTCAACTGGAGTTATCGACATATCCGAAGTCCATCTAAGTGCATCCTTCGTACAAATTTGTGCTTCCTCAGATATCATTTTACGACAAGGAAGCAACCGTTTCTGTACATACATACTTTCCCCCTCGTCATCCTCATTCGGTAACTTTTCTAACTCCTTTCTATACTCAAATAACCTCTCGACATGTTCATTTACCTTCTCCACAGTGTCTCTAGAAAACGCTAGAGTATTTAGATCCCTTAACCCTTGTGGGAGATCTGCATTATTTAATTTCCCCCACATTATACATAACTGAATCCCTAAACCTTCAATAAAAACATTTTTCTCAGGAAATGTATCCATATTAAAAAGTGTGGCAAAAACACTAGCTTGATCATCCTTCTCCACACAATGCTTAGCCCATGCAATTAACTCATGTTTCTTCTCCGGTGGTACAGTATTATTTGTATGTTTATCTTGGTCATACAATAATGCATTTTCGGCGCTCGTCTTATGACGGCGCCCATGCTTCTCCCTACTTTTAAGTTGTTGCAACGCTTCTTTTTTCCAATTCTGCAAAACATCAAATACTACAGGTCTAGCCTTTTTCTTTAATAGAATTGACTCTAAATTCTCAATACGAGGGATTTCAAAACTACCATTGATTGGCCACTGAAGTTCGGAGGCATGTCTGGTTTGTCTGTGCCAAATGTCATTAAATACTATACTTCCAATGCCATGCTTACAGTACATAATACATGCCGGCGACCCCTCCTATGGTGCCGGATGGCTAAATTCCAAAGATTGTCTATCGCTGTGGAACAATTCCCTGAAGCAGGTAGACAATTTCCCAGGCATATCTAATTATTGGTGTTACCTGGTCAATAATTGTGTCTGCAGATACAATGCGCCAATTTTTTTTTTTCAGGGTTAAATTAAGAGTCGGGTCACGACTCACTTGAACAAACCTAAGGAGGTCCGATCGGATTTCAAAGAATCTTACCTAATTAATCTTACCTTGTGTATGGTGATTTCGTCAAATCTGCCCGCCTCGATAAGTGGACCCTCGTCAAGATGCTGTCTCAGACCACAAGCTAATCATCCAGGGATCGGGTCGTGCAGTGCTGCTGAGGTGTCGCGTCTCGTTCAGTGGGGCCCCTTTTTGTCACACCGTCCGATCCCGGTCTGATAGCATGTGTCAACCTTCAACAATCCGGCATCAATCTTGAGGGTCCCTATTCAGGCGCCAACTGTGGAAACAAAAACTAAATATCGAGGCTGAGTACCCCAGAAGGAAATACACTGAACACGGGTTACAAAGGAACATACAAAGTACTTTATTTTATACTGAATTCAGTTACAAAAACAGAGCAAAATCAGATAGCTATCGGCCCTCAGTACAACCCAACGAACTCCAGCCTGGTTCGGTGTGTTCAGTAAGAGACGTTGTACATTAGAATGCATTTGCTTTTTATACACTTGGTGGGCACGATGTCCAGCCCCACTTCGGGTTAATATTCCACTTAATACATCACCGATCTAGGGTTCGTGCCAAGTCTCGAACAACCGCATATAACTGGTTTGCCTTTAATACATGTATCAACAAGCCTATGCAATAACTGGGTAGTCTAAAATTTTCCATGCAGGCCTTCTCAAACATTAATACAATGTAGTTAAACAAGTGTTCTACGTTCAGTATTTGAATAGGTTGTTTCAACATATGCTCGTGGATTAGTTTCGTTGCACGAGTAATCCTTTTACACACAGGTCAACGAAGGACAAGGTCTCAGTTCACGACCTCAACTAGTGGCCTGCAGGCAAGTTACATATTAGCTATGTACAGAGGTCAAGACAGCCATGTTGTATTTTGGAATGACATTGTCCAACATTTTAACTCACAGGGTGACTTTTACAAAGCAAATCTTAAAAATGGCAGATTGACCTAAAATGGCGGCTTACATTGATTTAAGGTCAGGACCTTGCAACACGGATTCTTTCGCAAGCGACTTTCGAGCAGCTTGGCGTAGGCCAATATTAATATATTTATTGCAATAGGAGGCACGATATAATTTCTCTTTTGACAGCCTAAAAGAGAAACCTTGCCTAGGTGTTAATGATCAGAATTATGTCACAGGGCTGAGACCAAAAACACACCACCAACAATTAAGCAATGTCCATATTCTTGTACCCCAAATCCTTTAACCCTCACTGAAAAACCCTAATTCACTGAGCACCCTTTAGCCCAACCGTTCTTACCCAATCCTAAAACCTTCCCCTCTCACATCCTTATACTAACATTTATTTGTATGTCCATAGTGTATCATTTCCTTAGAAACCGGAAATACTGAATTCTAAAATACTGATCTAGTTCCCTAGAATTCAGTCATACCAAAGAGCTGTATGTTAGCTCAGTGGAATCATGTTTAGATAGGCAAAATCATTTTCAAATTGGCTCACCCATCAATTATATAGATACTAGCAGGGTACCTGTGCTTCACACAGTAATTCCTACTTCAGTCCAAGTTTGAAATGTATTTATTGAACTTACCAATGCTTCTTTGTAGAAAATATTGCTAGTCTTTCCTGTAGGAGCTAGTGTGAACAAATTGTCTGTGTTTCTAACTCTGGAGCAAGCCACATAAAGCTAACCACGAGAAAAGTAGGAATCCTGTAAATCAATTCCAGCTACTTTGACTTGGAGCGTTGAGATCGCACAGCAACATTATTGGTCTCCTGATCCAAAGCCGATGCAGCAGTGCCCTCAGCATAAGTGCCTGACGTGTAGGGCTGAAGCGTGTAACCCTGAAGTGCAGTACTCGTACGTGTACGACTGAAGCATTTAAGCTTCATACGGTTAAAATGGAAAACATTCATCAACTTATGTGGAAAATTCAGTTTCTGTAATTAACATGAGAGATTTGCCACAATGTGACAGACAACGTCATTGCAGACGCTATTGAAGAGACATGCACCATTTCCTTTCACCTGCATTCCTACAAAAGCACCGTTTTGTTTCCCCTGCATGACTTCAAAAGTCAGTGCCACTACTTTCAGCTAGAATGCTGATAGTGTGGAAAGTTTAGGAACAATTAACTGCTGACGTTTACGTAGGACTATGGCAGAACTACGACACAAAGAGCCATATAGCATTGCCAGCACTAGAAAAACAACACAGAAAAGAGTATATTTCATACTTTTGACATTGGGTCTCATTACGAGTTTGGAGGTACCCATGCCGTTTTAAGGGGCATGGCTACCCCTAAACTCGTGTCTGGGACCGGGTGCCGCAAATGGGGATTTACTGGGACATTCCAACCTTGGAGGGCCTGGCAATTCCCTTTCGCAGGATCCAGAACGTCCCCAATCCCATTGGAGCCCCCTTAGGAATCAATGGGAATGGAGAGAATGCTAACAACTGGCTTGTTAATGACGGGCCCGTTGTTAGCATCTTGGACTGCTAGCAGGTCCCGCTCTGCATGTCTGGTCTGGCCAGGCGTCCAGAGAGGACCTGCTGCAACCTCGTAATGTAGCGGCCTAGAATGAGCGGTGCCGGCACTGTTCATTCCGCGGCCGCCAGCCTCGTAATGAGGCCCAATGTCTATACCATGGAAAATACCTACAAGCCACATTTCAGGTTTGCAGCATGTTGGGAAGTATTGTGAACACTTCGAACAGACACACACACACACACACACACACACATCCACATATGACGGGGTTAAGCATTGCAGACCACCTATAAAAAAGAAATAAAAAAATGTATATTGAAAACTTTTTACATTGTCTACACCATGGAACATACACACATGCCACATTTAAGGTTTGTAGCATGTTGGGAAGTATGCTTAACATGTCAAACAGACACACACACATGTTCACTTTTATATATAGAGAGATTATAACTCTGAAGGTAAACAGAATAAAATGAAGGTGACATTTCTGGGCTGTAAGTTCGAAAAAAGGTACAGTTTAAACCACCTCACATGTGCAAGATCTACTTATGGATTAGAAGCATATGCAAGTTGGCTTTTGGCTTTTTTGTTATACCTAACTGAATGTTTGGGAAATATTATGATAAGTATTACATTGTAAAGCACATTAAACCAATGGCATTGGTAGACACAAATATAGAAAATAGAGTTGACAATTAAACCTTTTAAATCACAATGGTCACTCAATAATAAGCACATTATTAACCGTATTTATTTTCTTTGTAGTCGATCATTGTACATTTCCATAAGGTTAGGTTTGTATATCTTCGGCACTTTCTGTTCTGTTAAATTAGCATTTACTTGTTATTTTCCACTATTTCCTCTTTACTACCTGATTCCATTCTGATTGTTAGCACATCAGAGCAAGATTCTTTTAAGTCCATTCATCAAATAGTAAGTTAAATCATCATAGGCACAGCCAGTATAGTTGCACATCACAAGCTACCATAGACGTGTTTCAGCCTAGTTGGGCTTCCTCAGTAAGGTGCAGCTTGGTTCCCTACGGCGCAGCAAGCAAGGAACCCACGTCTGGGCAATCGCACTGTCACATAGCTACACAAACTATAACGCAAAAGTGATGGGTGGACATTTTTGAATGAATCTGAACCACTGGTATTGCTCTGGGCAACATTCCACACCACTGTTTTTTAGCCTGTCTGTGCCATTGCAAAAGTGGTCCAGTCATATGCAAATCAGTCAGGTACTGCCACCAATGGTAGCAAACCAGCACGAACTTCTAGGCTAGGTCCCCTCTGCACGGAAACACAAGCAACCCCAGACATGTTTCAGCCTTGTTGGGCTTCTTCAGTGAGGTGCAGATTGGTTCCCTATGGCGCAGCGAGCAAGGGACCCATGTCTGAGAATACCCTCTCTCACATATTGAGACAAACTATAACCACAAAAGTCATGGGTAGAAAGTTTTGAATGAATCTGAACCACTGGCATTACTCTGGGCAACCTTCCACACCACAGTTTTTTTTAGTCTGCATGTGCCATTGCAAAAGAGGTCCAGCAATATGCAAATCAGTCAGGTACTGCCACTAATGGCAGCAACCCAGCTTGAACGGCTAGGCTAGGTCACCTCTGCATGGAAACACAAACAACCCCAGACATGTTTCAGCCTTGTTGGGCTTCCTCAGTGAGGTGCAGCTTGGTTCCCTGTGGTGCAGCAAGCAAAGGACCCACGTCTGGGCATACACTTTCTCACATGGTGAGACAAACTATAACCACAAAAGTGATGGGTAGAAGGTTTTGAATGAATCTGAACCAGTGGCATTGCTGTGGTCAACCTTCCACACCACAATTTTTTTGCCTGTTTGTGCCATTGCAAAAGGGGTCCAGCCATTTGCAAATCAGTCAGCTACTGCCCCCAATGGTAGGGGCCCAGCCCGAACTGCTAGGCTAGGTCCTATCCGAACGGAAACACTAGCAACGCCAGACATGTTCAGCCTTGTTGGGCTTCCTCAGTGAGGTGCAGCTTGGTTCTCTATGGCACGGCAAGCACGGGACCCATGTCTCGGCATACCCTCTTTCACAGAGTGAGACAAACTATAACCACAAAAGTGATGGGAAGAAGATTTTGAAATAATCTGAACCAGTGGCATTGTCTGGGCAACCGTCCACACCACCGTTTTTTGGCCCGTCTGTGCCATTACAAAAGGGGTCCAGTCGTATGCAAATCAATCAGTTACTGCCACCATGGTAGCAGCCCAGCTCGAACTGCTAGGCTAGGTCCTCTCCGCACGGAAACACTAGGAACCCCAGACATTTTTCAGCCTTGTTGGGCTTCCTCTGTGAGGTGCAGCTTGGCTCCTTATGGTGCGGCGAGCACGGGACCCACGTCTGGGCATACCCATTTTCACATAGTGAGACAAACTATAACAACAAAAGTGATGGGTGGAAGGTTTTGAATTAATCCAAACCACTGACTCAAATATGTAAAGTCACCATGTTTCAATTATGTTGAGTTAAATCATCATAGGCAGAATCAATTATGCACAGCCAGTATCCTTGCACATCATTCTGCGATATTGCTTTATGCTTCAAAAACGTACTGACTGGTTAGAATCCACAAGTGCTAATTAGCACTACATTGCTTTCAAGGTGTAGAATGAATTAATGTGATTCCTTTTATTAATGGTAGATGGTCAAACAATGTTCTCAGTTGAAATACAAATCAGTTAAACTCATGAATTGAAAACAAAATTCATTAGTCACTATTCTTAATAGAAATATACTCTACAAGCAGAGCAGAGTGGATGGTGAACATTGTTACTTGTCACATTCATTTTCAAAATGTGTTGTTTTACATACATGAAAATCATACAGTTTTATAATAATTGTTCTATACATGTTTTAAATGTCTGTATAACACATGCCTTATTTTACACTTAACAAAAAACATCTTTGTGAAGAGGAAAACTCTGATAAACCTTGTTATGTGTTTTCTTGAGTCAACAGAACATGCCCTCAAACCAAGACTTGTGATCAATAGGAACAAATCAGTTGTTGTTAATCGGCTAGGCACATATTTCTTTGTAAAAACCTCAAAGACATCCTGAGATCCCCTGCAGTTAGAGTGGGAGACCTGACATGTTAAGAGCAGGTTATACTACTGCTGCGGGAAATGTGAGTGAGAACATATGCCCTAAGAAAACACACCGAAAGTAAAGCAAATTTAATCTGAAACATGGTTACATAATTGACAACGTAAATTCTCAATGTCACTTTATAATATTCAAAATCAATATATATTCAATAAAACCAAAGATATTCCCCAGACATCCAGTGCCTAACTCCTAGAAGGCATTCACCAGTGTTGACATGCGCATTGTCAGAAAACTGTATGGGTCCTATACATAGCAGTCGATAGTATCCTTACAGACATCGTGACCTCCATTTCTGGAATAAGAATAACAGACCACAGGAAACCGATCCCTAATCAAGACACATTATGCCATTCAATGTTCTCATTCAATCCCACAATATGACTTTTAGTCTGGTAAATCAAATTGTGTTCTACATTTAGCAATTTTCTGTTTATTCCTTTAACCTTTTTAAGGATCAACCACTGGAAATCCATTGGGGGGTGACCGTGTTCCATGAAATCTTTCAATAATTGAAACACATCTCCAATTAGTATATGACCAATGACACCAAAAGAAAATGTAAAGCCCCTAATGATTGTCCAGCAGAGTAAAGCCCACGATGGACAGTGAGTTCTACAAGTAGGGCATAGATAAGAGCGGTGAAAAAATTGATAATTGGATCTGTACTGTGATTCCAGGAGTTAAATATTCTATAAAGTAAATATCCTGGTGATGTGTGATATGTAGAATTGTATGATTGTATATATATATATAGAAAATGTATTGAACATCATTGGTTTTATTGAATATATCATGATTTTTAATATCATTAAGTATGTGTTATAAATTATGTAATAAAATTGAGAATTTATTTTGTATAATCTAATTTGGGTATAGGTCTATATTTATTTCAAATTCAATGTATGAAAGTGATTCACACAAGTACCATAGCTTTCCTTTTGGTAAGTAATATTGTATACCCCACAAGGTGGGAAGGCAGATTTTCCTCAGATTTTCCTCAGTTGTGGGATTAACCATTTGAGAATAATATACATACAAATGACAAGAAATAGGGCAGGCTTCCATTGGTGGTAATCATGCCAAAGTGACAATACATTATTATGCAATGTGGACAATAGGCACACATTGTTAAGGATCCTTGTCTTCTAATGCTAGTGAATGTGCCTGACGCCAAAATGCCTAAATGCAGTTTTACATACAAGGAACACACATAAAGCCCTCTAAAATGATCTAAACATGAACATGTCTGGGAAATTAAAGGTGAGCTAAGAAGATGACAGTTGCCTTGCATGCATGCCTGTAATCCCTGATATTTACTGTTTTCTTTAAGCCTAATTGTGGAGCCATGAGTGACCAATTCGGGGTTATCCCAGCATTGGGAGACCGCAGGCGTATGGACATAAACTTCAGATGATGCATCCATGGTAAATCCCACTCCCCCCCAGGAAGGGCCCATCACCTCAAATAATGCCTATGTATATCTTTTGAGTTTTGTGGTCAGCCACAGTCATAACAAGTAAAACAGTGGATTTATTTTTAATAGTTTGCCAGTGCCGGACCAATTCAATTCGAAGTCTATGTTTGAGTTTGGGACCAATTTAGGTAGATGTAAAACCCATTTTAAAAACAAATTCTGAACAGTGAATAGTGATAATTTACACACAAAAAACATACCTATGCATCATTATAGGGGGCACTGATCGGTTTACCCATGGCAAATTAGCAGGAGGGAGGCAAAGCTAAATGCTTTGCTTCCCTTTAAAAGGTCCTGATGGGTTCAAAAACAAAGCAAATGGATTGGGCTCCATAGAAACTAAGGAGGAGGAATCTGCCTTAAGATAAATCTTTCCTAACATCCCCCCACGTCCTAGAGGAAGTAAAATAGTTTTTTCTGAATGTTCACTGGGGATAGTTTTGGTAGGTGAATAAGAGGCTACTAAAATGTATAGGAACATAGGTGTAATGTTCATTTTGACAGGAGATCCATCGCAGCGATGTGATCTCTATGGGTACCCATTTGGTGAGGATAATGGAGAGCGATTTAAGAAGATCTTTGTGAAAAAATCTTTGTTGTCAGTTTAGGGAGAATCCCAAGTATTCTATCGATGTGTCTGACCATTTTAAGGGACATTTTTCCTCCAAGCTGCGAATACTGGGTGTTGGTTCTGAGGTGTTGAGGCCATGTGATTTAGCCTAAGCCTCCTCCATGCATAACCACTCCGAAAATCCCCCATAGGAACTGTACAACACAAGCTCTCTTTTCACAAACTCAAAGAATGCTCAGTGCCTACGCCATCCATACCAACAGAGACAATTTGCCCACCCCTAACCACCTGTGCCCTCATAACCTCCACTTCTCTACCCCCTTACAAACTCCCTAGCCTACCCTTAACTGAAACTGCACACCCCTGTGAGACATCCACCAGGGGATCACCTTTCCTAAACTCCCTCACCACCCTTACCAGCCCTACGCCACTTGTCTCTCCAGGGGCCATGTGCCCTCGCCCTTCCATCCTACTCTCATACATCCTCATTAATGCCAGGTCTATTTCCATAACACCGACACAACATTTACAACCTTATTTCCTCAAAAAAAGCACAGACATCCTTTTCATCACAGCAACCTGGTTCTCTGATGACTCCCAGCCCATCGCACATGAGGCATTAACCCTGGTTACACACTCATCACGCACAACAGAACTGGCAGATGGTATCACCATTCTCCACAAATCACAACTCTATATCTTATTTTCTGAGGAAAAGGCTGGCAACGCAGACTGTGACCTCTCCTAGAGAAATGTCTTATCAACCCCTCCCTCACCCGCAGCTTCTGACTCATATAAATATCTCCTGATTATAATAGAATCTTTGCCAATGCTCTAAGCGACTCCCTAGCAGTCATCTTGGTTGCTCACCATTCCCTCACCATGCTAGGTGATCTCAACATGTACTACAATGCCCCACTCAACCTCATGACACAACCACCCCTGGGCAACCTGGATGCCATCAACATGACTCAGCTGGAATCAGGGCCAACGCACACTACAGGACATACCCGAGAGGCAATATCCAGTTCATCCAACCATATCTTCATGCTCCCCATGACCACTCACATGGATGGAAATGCAGCCATCAGTTTATTGTTTTGTCTCCTGTCCCTCCTCCCTGCTTTACCAACAATGGACCGTCCACCTGATTCCTGCTGTGGAGCAAGGTCATAGTAACTCCGGACTTGGCCGACTCCCTGCTTTCCTCCCTTCCTAATATTCCAGTCAAAGAAGTTCTGCCCTCTTTTGGCCATGTTGACCTATGGCTCTCCAATGCCCTCAAACCTTTCACACTTCCAGATTGGCCTCCAACACACTAGACCCTTAACCTAGATGGTTCACCCCTTCCCTCAAAACACTCAACCAAACCCTGGAACACAGATCTCCCCAAGATAGTGCTGCTTACGGCAAACAAATCCATCTCTACAAGGCAGAAAGCAGGAAAGCTAAAATATCCTTCTACTAGAACAAAATTTCAAACACCCGTAACAGCAGCAAGGAACTCCATAAGATCATATCAGAATGTAAAGCTCCTCACTGCACTCCCCCACCCCTCTCTCAGACCATACGTGACAAGCGGGACCCGCTAGCAGGCCAGGATGCTAACATCATTAATGACGGGCCCGTTGTTTGCATCCTCCCCACTCCCATTGAGCTGTTTGGGGCTCAAATGGGAAAGGGGATGGATTTTTACCGGGTCCAAGAAAATGGCAATTACCAGGTCTGCCAAGGTCAGCATGACCCGGTTATTGCCCTTTTCTTGGACCCGGTAAAACATCTTAACCTTAATAAGGGCACGGCTACCGCCAGGGTCGTAATGAGGCCCATAGACCACTGGATTACAGCTAACCACATCCTCCTCAACCCTGTAAAAACTGAAATCATGATCTGTGTGAAAACGTCTCTCTTCAACCAACCAACCCCTTGGCCATCCTCTCTAGGCCCTCCCCTGCCACATCCAATGGAGTTTAAAACCTTGGATGTACCATGGACGCTGATCTGACACGCTCACACCACATTTACTTTATATCTACATCTTGTTATCTACACCTCTGAATACTCAGTTGCATCTTTCCTTACCTCTTAGCCCCACAGAGTCACTGCAATCATGGTCATCATTCTCTTTGGCCAATTGACTATGCCAATTCACTCTAACTAGGTGCTCCTGTATATCAACTAAGAAAGCTCCAACAGGTCCAAAACACTGCAGCTAGGCTCCTCTAGGCCCCAGAGAGCACATCACACCTGCCCTCCGTCTCCTCCACTGACTCCTTGTCCTTTCAAAGCCTTGTGCATCACTCACCATGCCTTCAAAACAGGCCCAGAATACCTCCAACAGAAATGCATCTATTACCATCCCAACAGAAACCTGCAATCAGACACTGCACCACTTGTGATCCCTCCCTTCAATCATACAAGAATAAGGAGGTTGTTCTTCTCTGTCCAGCCCCTTCAATCTGGAACACTATTCCCATTAGCATACAACACACAGAGAACCACATTGCCTTCCAGAGCTCTCAAGACCTGGCACCACCCCAACTTCCTGACAAACCCATGTCACACTTTCAGGTTATTCAGCCACCTATGAGGTGACACAATCCACACGACAGCTACAAAACCAAGAAACCAGCCAGAAAACACGGGTACATATCACACCCCATGCTTATGGAAGATAGCCAATGGCAAGGCCATCCACACAAACATATTTGCTATCAAACACTATTTTAAGGCCCATTGCACAATAACTCTTCCATATCCTCAATGACAAAAGTTCAGTCTAGATAGACACATAAGGAGTCTTCTGTACTCACATACACTCCAGACGACCTCACAGCACCCATCCACACGCAAGCATGATATGTTTTGCTAGCAGGGACCTAGCCAACCCCACCTTACTTCATATTGGATAAAATGCACACATGCATTCTAAACTCCTCTGAAGGAATATACCTTGGATTTCGGTACCCCAAGGGCATTCACCTACAGCCCTTTGAAGCCATACCGATGGCCCAAGGCACTATACAAATGACAAGTTACATTACACACATAAGATGTAGATTTTCTGGCTTGTAGCTCGCATACTTATAATGTTGGACCTGCCAATGTTCTAGCAAACTTTAAAGTAATTTTAGTGTGTTAATGCGCAAAGAGCTTTTGAAATTTCAAAAACCTGTGACCTATTAAAATCAAAATTAATACCAAGGTAGTCAAAGCTTTTTACCTTCTTCATCACATCTACATTGACCTCCATGTTAATCCTTTGTATTATATCTCTATTTTTAAAAGAAATAATTGTCTTCATTTTGTCAATATTCAACTGAAGCCCTCTGTGTGGCAAGTCCCAAAAACATAATTATAAAAATCAATTCAATGAGCCCAAAAAAATTGAGGATATGTGGGAAAAACAGAAAGTTTATTACACGTGCCTAGACTGGGGAATTATGAAAAAGACATTCAACATGGAATCTGAAAATGGCTGCATTTATAGTAAATATCAAAAGAGAAATTACAACAATTGTTACAGGTTATTCACAAATCCCCAGCCTGTGAATAGGCATTGTCCGTTACACTATAGGTGAATCTACACAACAACTAGTGACAATAAAGAAAAAATCCTGTATTTCTTTGAAAAGGCGCCTTTATTTAACATTCATGTAGTCAATCGCTGCAATATTTTATCTTGCAGTTAATTTGTGCAATAATGTTTTGCTGTTATAGATTGTTTCTTCCACAGAGCATTCACTGTTTTCGATATGAGTTTCCCAGTTGGTTTGTGGATTGTCATACGGTTTTGAGTCCACAGATTGGTTTGTTTGTGTTTTATGAATTTCAAAGTTTCACAGAAATCTAATGGTTGTTTAGTTCCTCGCTTCTTTTTAGGAGAATTTTAAAGTTTCACAAAAGTCTATTTGTTATCCTGACACATGTTTCCCCATTTATGAATCTGACAGTTCCTCAGGAGGTTCCTTTGTAAGGTTTCACTTTAGAGGTTCCTTGTTCCGTGTTTAATTCTGTTAGAAATCACAGAAATTCTCTTTAAGAGTTTCTTGTTCTTTGTTGGAATCTGTTAAAAATCACAGAATTCCTTTTGTTCTGACTTGTATTCTGTTACTGGTCAGAGAAATAACTGAATAGTTTATTGGCTGAGTATTGTTGCATGTATTCCTTGCATTTTAGCGAAAATTCTGTAAAAGAAACCCACACTATTGTTTTAGCAATTTTTGCTTTCAAAATACTCAGACATTTTTAGTTCATGAAATATTGTTGTATACAGAGACATTTAACACACACTAAATATATGGGCATTTATTTTAAGTGGGAATCTCAGTTTTGCAATTTGCAGAATAGCGTGATAATGCGACAAAATCAACGTCCCTTGTGTGAGGGCATCATTATTACAAACATTTCTTTTTGATTTGAATTAGGCAGTACCTTGTTTTTCTTTTGGTCGAGTAGGGATTCGACTATTCATTCAAAAAAAAGCCCCATTTTAGCCAGAGTATTGTGTCAATTGCCTGCACAACACCTAGCCCTATTGGCCTATCCTACCCATGTGACCATAACAAGACCTCAGTTTATTAATTAATTGACACTAAGATCGTTTTACTTCCCATGCTGCTGGTTGGCTGTTACATTTTTATAATTGTGCTGTGCTGCCAATGATCTTTGTCTAAATGCCAACAAAACTGAGACCCCCCTCTCATTGGGACACCTTCCCCTTCCTTTCCCCTCACTCTCTGGCTGGCCTCCCTTGGTACTCCTCCTACGCCTACCTGGGAGACTAAGAACCTCAGGGTCATTTTTGACTCCACACTTTCCTTCTCTGCACACATTTCTGACGTCTCCCAAAAATCAAACTTCTTACTGCATCTCCTGAGAGGTACTCTGCCTTTCCTCTCCTTTCCCCAGCAGCTCACTGTCTCCCAAGCTCTGGTTATCTCCAGGTTGGACTATTGTAACAGCCTATTTCTAAATCTACCTGCCTCCACTCTTCGTCCTTTACAACTAGTCCAGAACAGGACTACAAGACTTGTCCTCGGCATTAAGCCCTGGGATTGTATCGCTCCAGCTCTGAAATCCCTTCATTGGCTCCAAGTGGATGCAAGGATTAAATTCAAAACCCTCTGCATTGTCTCCAAGGCTTTCTGGGGCCTGGTTCCAAAATACCTTCAGCTATCTCTCCGTAATTACTTCCCTTCTTGAGCCCTTCGCTCCGCTACTTCAAATTCCCTATGGGTCGGTCGTTGTTCAAAGAAATGATCCAGAGGCAGATCTCTGTCTTCAGCTGGGGCCTCCCTTTGGAACAGCCTCCTGTCCACCCTGAAACTTGAGGAGAACCATCTCCGATTTGGCAAGCACCTGAAGACCTTCCTCTTCACTTCTGCCTTTGCCCCTCCTCTCCCGTGCTGATCTGTTTCTCTCTCTCAGCACCATGCATCTGACTACCCTCTGTCCTTCGGGCTCAGGTACCTGCCCACCCTGCCTGCGTCCTGCACTGCCTCTGAGCCACCCCTGGCACTGGGATCTGTATTTGTACCCATACAGTCCCACTCTTCTTCTGCACTTATCAGATATAGCCTATCTTACTAATCATGCATTTTCCACTTGTCTGGCTAGACTACTATTTTTCACTGCATTTATTTATTTATGTATGTATGTATTTATTTATTTATTTATTTATTTATTTATTTATTTATTCCACATATTATTTATTCTGTTCTCTCCTCTGTTCCACACTTTCCACTTCTCACCTTCCATGCACTTTCACCCCTTTTCAATGCACTTGCGCTTTCCTAATGTCACTGGGCCGGCTAAGATTGTATTTTTGTTCTTCCCAGTTCCCCTCCCTTTGCTTGGTCACGCTCTGAAACACCTGTGTATGAGAGCAATATAAGTAAAATATCAGATCATATCATATCATAATTTGCATTTTCTAGACTTAATAATTGATTGGTTGTTTCAGGAGGAGTATTCGTGGAGTGAGTGATTTAATACATTTCCATCAATCCCTGTGTGATATGTGATAGTGTGACAACAACATTATTACTTTTACATCCTCTTCCCAAATACCTCATCAGTTGACACCAATTTACTTTTCCCACCATTATGAACTGTTCATCACCAGTTCAATATTGAAGTGGTGTGCAAGTGGAAGCAGTCATTGCAGTCTCCAGCCTTTTCAACTGAAACTTGTGCAACAACTTGGTTGGAGTCCTACTTCTCTGTTTACCACTATTGGCTGTGCAGGAGTTAAAAACTCCCAGGACCGCGAAGCGGAGCGAAGTGGTGTGCAAGTGGATGCAGTCATTGCAGTCTCCATCCTTTTCAACTGAAACTTGTGCAACAACTTGGTTGGAGTCCTACTTCTCTGTTTACCACTATTGGCTGTGCAGGAGTTAAAAACTCCCAGGACCGCGAAGCGGAGCGAAGTGGTGTGCAAGTGGAAGCAGTTATTGCAGTCTCCAGCCTTTTCAACTGAAACTTTTGCAACAACTTGGTTGGAGTCCTATTTCTCTGTTTACCACTATTGGCTGTGCAGGAGTTAAAAACTCCCAGGACCGCGAAGCGGAGCGAAGTGGTGTGCAAGTGGAAGCAGTCATTGCAGTCTGTGCAGTCGGCTGAGGCAAGGCGGGAAACTCTGTTTTACCATCTATCCATCTAATTCATCAGGTAAAACCCGTATTGTCTTGAACTATGGCCGCCCTATTGACATTTCATTGACATTCACATTTGACTCCTGATTAAGTGTTTAAGTGCAGTGGAGCTAGCGGGTTCCGTCATTGTTTGTTTTGGTAACTCAGCGAGTGTCCATTGCAATTGTTGGAGTAATTGAAACGTGTTGGTGTCTCCTCTGCACGCTCAATATACTTGAAGGAGCCGGCGTGTGTGAGGAGTAAGAGGTGCCTTGCAGGACGACTACGCGCTTCGTAGACGTCCGAACATAACCCTTATCTCATCTCAGCGTGGGACGCAGGAGTGGGGCTGAGCGGCGACTGCGGGCTTTGAAGCCTTTGAGCCGCCTAGCTGTAGTGTTGCTGTTTATCTCCGTGCCTGCAGTGGGAGGGGCGCCACTCGGCGTCTGTTGGGTCTATTAATAACTGAGCCGGTCGGCTCCATCGAGACTTGCTTCTTGGTTGTTAAAGCGGGGGAGGAGTTGAGCGGTGTATCTGAGCATTGCAGCCCCTGAACTGTGCTTTATTAATACATTCCGTGCTTACGCGTGGGAATTGTTCCGACACGCGCAAGAAGACGCAGCTGCTCTGTTCTTTGCAATTCCTCCCGCTTGCGGATCTTCGAAATCTAACTGTATTCCTGCTCATTGTTTGTGAAGCCGCATTATGAAATTAAGGAGTACCCCATCTCAGGATGAGCTGGGAGCCTTAGAATGGGAGGAACCGGAACTAAGAAAGTCTCATTTGGAAAGTGGTGTTAAATGCTCTATAAATGAGCACAGTAGGGGGCAAACGAGGGAGGTGGGGGAACCGCAATCGCAAATCCAAGTGCTTGTGCATGTAAATCCTTGCCCCCCCCCTTGTCTCCACGCCTGCCAGATGTGTGGAGGCCTTGGATTCTGAACCCACCCTAGCTGACAAGTGGAAAAAAGTGCTAGAATATACTACAACAACGAATAAAATTCACAAAAAAATAAAAGTCCATTTTGGGGCTAATAAAGTAGTGCCTGACAAATCTACCCATGGACCAAACGATATACAATCAAGCCCCTTAGATGATGTCTGCCAGCCGGATGATCGTGACAATTGCCACTCTGCTCTGGACATGAATGCTCCAATATTGAGTAATCTGAATTTCTCAAGCACCTGAAGGTCCGGCGCAGGTCCTCCAACTGGTTGAAACATCTGCTGTTACTAGCCCAAATGCAACACAGGATGAAACTTTGGCTGAGCAGCCAGAGTCGAATGTCAACACATTAACTGCACTCAGCTATGTGTTGAATTCTTTGGTCTCTGTTTTTGAACTCCTGAAATCTGAAGTTCAAATTCAATCTGGGTCTATGATGGAATTAACGAAAGAGGTAGCCGCATTGGACGGTTCCATAGCAGGTTGCTGCAATGCCGTTAATTCATGTGTTTTGCCGAAATTACAACTGATGCAACTGGAGTTTACCAAACAAGGTTTGGATATCTCTGCAATACACAGGTCCATTGCAGACATTCATAAATCCAAAGAGGCCGATAGATCCTTAAAACAGGAACTGTTGAACCAACTCCAATTGTATAATCGAAACTCACAGGGACATGTGGGAACAGAGTCTACGGAGGCAGAGCCCACAAATGATTGCGAATCATCTCTTTCAGCGTCCACATTGGAAGAATTTATGAGACTGGCAAATATGAATGAGGATCTTTTCCATGCAGTCCCAATGGAAAAATCCTTAGCAACCAATATCAGCAGTCAGCTGGACTCTCAAGAGGCTGTAGTAGAAGAAGTTGGACCTATAAGTCCATATCAAGGAAGAAAGAAAATGAGGAAGAGGGCAGCAAGAAGGGCCAAAAGAATTAAAGAAAAAACAGCACAACGAAAAAGGGACAACTTACAAAAAAAGTAAAAGAACCAGAGTAAAGTAAAGCAAAACAAATCGGTTACTAACCGATTTGTAAAGAGAATTGGAAACTATCATTTGGTATCCACAGAGGATGAGCAGAAGATCGTTGAACCAACACCCCCCACTAGCCCACTTAAGGGGGGGGATCGACAGAGAAAATGTAATCACAAAAAATTCCCTCAATTTGCTCATGATAATATAGAAATATCGGGCACTATTGAAGACATGGCCAAATGCAACATGCTCACGAAGGGATCCCAAACAGAAAACCTCCCGGATAAACCGGATGTAGCCCATGTACCATCTAAACCAAAGAAGTCAATTCAATTGGCCCCATCTTTTTGAAAGGTAAACAAAAGATGAGGGCAAATGTGTCACCGAATGCTAGTGAAAATGTGGTGGTGAGGAATCCTAGCATGAAGATTGCGCCAATCTTCTTGAAGAAAAAGAAAAATAGTGCCCGTCAGAATCTTGCTGCACCGAGTGACTGTGAGTCAAATAATAGTGTAGATGCGAGTATGCGAGCCAGAGCCCAACCATACTCACCATTAGATGCTTTGGTAAAAGTAATCTCGCATAGTGAGTCACAGAGCTCACAGCGTCTGGATGCAGAGCCGGCAGTGAAAACGAGAAACACAAGTGACACCATGGAAGTAAGATGGAATAGTGGGGAGGATGCAAAGGCCCATAGATCTGAAATCAGGAAAGCAGTAGATGCTTACATGCAAGGCCTCTCTATTCCTCCACTCATAGACCCAACATCGTTAACCAACCACTGCAAATCACTTAATGATGTTGAAAAAATCGTGGGACTTGTGAACAAAGCACAGAAGGGAAGTGAAATTGGAGGATCTGTCCCAATGATCCAAGGAGCAGCAGTATCAGTGACTACTGCCGTAAATTCAAATGCAAACACTTTAAGGATCCCCACTCCTGTAGCCGATTCTGATTTATCTACCTCTCCACAATTGGGCCTACCTACGGACTTTTCAAAGGATGTATTAACGCTGATTAAAAATGCCCTAGGGGACTTGGCTCTAATTTTAAAGAGAAAAAGAACAATGTGATCCCTACTAAGAGTGTTAAAACACAAGATATGTTGGGAATGGGAAAAGTCAATCCTCGAGTGGCACTGTGTTCTATGATTGTGAAATGTAGACCAGCCCCATGCACGCAATATGATCTGAACAGAAGAGCGATACTAGCAATTTTTTCAGACATACCGCTGCTGGAAGACATAATTTCAGCTGATTTGACCTTGGTGGAATTTATATCAAATCAGAACTTAAATGCAGTTCGAGTGTGGTTCCAATCCAGAGCAATTCGTAATCTGGTATGGCAGGCGAAGAACTCATTATTTGATCTAGGTTTTTTACTTGACACAGAAATGGATACCGTATTAGAACCTAATATGTCAAGCAATGCAGAACCCATGCCAAGGGCAAAAACTGTCGCAGCAAATGGTCAAGATTTAAATCAATCGCCAAATGATAGGAATTTGTGTGCATGCAATTGCAACAGTAACTCAAATTAGCTATCTAATTTGACAAAGTTAACCCCTCTTACTTTGGTCAGTTGGAATTCGCGGGGTTTCAAACATTTGCTGAATAATAATGAGAGTGGCCTAGGCAAATTTGACATAATTTTGCTGAAAGAGACCTGGTTACTAAGCCCCATACTTTGGTCAGGTTATCAAATACATTTGAATCCAGCTAGGAAGCCCATTATAGGCAGACCCACTGCGGGTCTGCTGGTGGCGTTGAAAGATGATCCGGGAATATCGTCACAGTTGTGGGCCATGCCGAATACTCATATGCTACTTGTAAGGGCAGTGATTAACGGTGACATCTACGCAATTCTGAATATATATTGGAATCCAGCAGCTATTACCACTGAGTGTTTCTTTAGGGATCTGAATATGATATTTGACATTGTATCTGCGGATGATAAGATCCTGTACTTCATCTTAGCAGGGGACTTGAATATGAATTGCTTAGCAACAAACGGGACACACAAGAGTGAAAAACTGTTACAATGGAACACAATGGTTACTCACAGAAACTTGCAAATGCTGAATGGAGCATTTAACACAGATATGCCCCCTGCACCAACTTGGAAGAGAGGAAATTCTACATCCACAATTGATTACATATATGTAAATTGTGCCTTATGGTCAGCAATGTGCTCCTTTTGTGTGTCCTCATCTGTGTTAAGTGACCATAATATGTTGTGTGCTAGTTGGCAATTAATGGCCAAAACTAATGATATCAAACCTAAGCCAATAGGAGGTGGTTGCATTGTGGTAAATGGTGGTAAGAATCGTCTCTGATGGTCAGAGAACGCCTTGTGGCACTTCAATCAAATTTTATACGACTCAACTAACTCCATTAACTGGAAAACTTCAAATATAGGATTAACATATAGCAACGCAATGCAATTGTACAGTCAACAGAAGGCGGTGAATTCCAAAAGAGAAAGTCATATCCAGTAGGACTCCAATATTCATTAGGAAGAGAGCTTACCGTGCTGAGGTAAGAAGTTTAGCAAGGCTTCCTCTCTCCATTAGATCGGCTCTCACTAAAAAAGCCCGCCTGAGTTATAATAACTGGGTCAAAGGACATCGAGCAAATCGTTATCAAAAAGATGGAGCCATTATGTTGTCGACTCTGGCTGATAAAAACATCTCAAAAATGTGGGCAATACTAAATCAAACTAATAATGCCCGCCAGTTAGATCTTCAAACCTCAGTAGCTGTGGTACATCAGTGGGTAGATCATTTCCAATCCCTATATGCCTTACCCATAAACACGGTCTCGACTCTAAATGCACAACAAGTGATGAGGTTTTGGTTGCATACTGATCAGAAGGAAATAAAACACCTAATTATGACCTCTAGCAACTCGTGCGCAGTAGGCCCCGATGGGATTTCAAATGCCCTGATGAAAAAACATCCTGAAGTTTGGAGCTCAATTCTCTACAAAATATTCGCTGCAATAAATAAACATCAAAAATTACCTAAAACATGGACGGAAGCCATTACAATTCCGATTTACAAAAAAAGCGACCGCCAGTTACCAACGAGTTATCGCCCAATTTCTTTATTGGATGCTCCGGCGAAAATATTTTGTAGAATAATACTAAAAGAGCTTAATGAGTGGGTAGATCAAAACAGCCTAAGAGATTTATTTCAGTCAGGCTTTGTTAAAGGCATGGGCACAATACCGAACATTTTAGCCCTTTCGATGATTCAATCGGAGCAAGCTGATGGTGGACTCCCCTTGTATCTGGGGTTCATCGACTTCAAATCCGCCTTCGACTACATTGATAGAGACATGTTAATAACTAAGCTTAGACAACATCGGTGTCCAACTTCTCTTATAAACCTAGTGACATTGTTACACACCTCTACATCCATGCGAGTTAAATTAAATATGGGCGAAGATTATCACCAGCCATTCATACCTATAGAGGAGTGAAGCAGGGTTGTGCTCTTGCCTCTTTTCTATTTAATTTCTTCATTCTGGATATAGGCCCTGTACTAAGGAACTGCGTAACAGATGCGCCTCGCATAGGAACTCAAAGGGTTCCCTATTTACTATACGCAGATGATTTGGTACTATTATCCTGCACACCTATAGGCTTACAAAACATGTTAAATCAATTAGGCTCATATACAACATCGAATAACCTTGTGATCAATACAGCTATATCCCAAATTCTAATTTGTAATAACAATTTTTCAAAAAAATATCATTTCGAGTGGTCCCTTCAAAACTGTGTATTAACCAAAGTTGTCACATATAAATATCTCGGAGTTTACATTGAACACAAAAAAACCCTAAGTACTACGACAACTGAAGCTAGGGTTAAATTAAGCTCCTTGATTTCACAATCGAAAATCATTCTTAGAAGATACGGGAAATTCACAGTGAAACATATTGTGCACTTTTATAAGGCCAAAGTAATTCCAATTTTAAATGTATTGGCCCTAAACCTATTAACCTCCAAAATTCGTATGTCATTGAAGTGGAGAATCATACGCTAAATGCGGTTTCTGATGCTTCAGTAACGATCGAGCTTCTTTTGACAAACCCTGACCGTGCCAAAAATAAAATTTATCAAGCAGACTGGATATCCAACATGACAACCTGCTCAAAACTCAAGGATTTTAACCCCGAGGCATTTGGCGTCAAAAGGTATGGGGTAATAGCAGAGTATCTGCTAAAATACCCATCACCTGCATCCCGTCAGAAATATCTAAGATTCAGATTAAATCAATATGAAACTAATGAGATTCTACATAGAAGGAAAGTAATACCAAAGGACCAGAACTTCTGTCGGCACTGTAATGACAAAGGACAATGTGAAACATTACAACACCTTATAATTGAATGCCCCGCTCTACATGACATTAGAGTGAAATGCTTTGGAAGTAAATTGTTGGTTCAGAGGGGTACTAGTTCTAGGCAAATATGGAATCTTTTGTTTTCTAATCCAAGATTAACTATACAGCTCGCAATTGTGCAATTTCTTAATTTAATATTTCCTGTTACGAAGACTGTCTGTATAAATTCGAAGTGAATGGTAGTCTGATGGTTGTAACATAATTATTCATTCTACTCTGCTTTATTTTGCCTCATAATTATTTTTAATGAGATACAAATAATTATTTACTTATCTTTTATTGTTGTAAGTGTGGATGTGCAAGTTTAAAAAAAATGATAATGAGTGTAAATATTTGAAAAGTTGGTTTACCAGCTATATCAAAATAAATAAAAAAAAAAATATTGAAACTGTGGACTTCATTTCTATGAAATGATGTATGCATATAAATAAATCTAAATCAAAATGGTATGCATGTAATTCTAAATACGACTGTGTGTGTGCTTAGGTATGCTCATAAATATTCATAAAATGTGATCAGTGCCTAATTGATTCTAACCTATATGCTATGGTGTCTACCATGGATCTTGTCTGGGTGTTTGTACCTTTCTAATGAGGATATCCCTTCAGGGAGCAGTGTTGCACCTCAATTGTAATTGCTTGACACACATGCTTGTCCACTGCATATTGTTTTATCCCTATCAAAGTGTGACCTTCATTGTGTTACGTTTAAATTTACTGGTTAGGAACATCATTTGTTTTATGTCTTTTGAACACAGGATTGGGCACTTGGCTAAGATGACTTGTCTCAACCAATCTGTGTGCAATATTGGTTCCTTTTCTGTGGGCTCCGTTAGCTCTTTGTTGCTTTTTGCATGACTTCTACCGAAATGCGGGCTTGAGAATGTGTTCGCCCACCTGCCTTGGTCAATCATTGTGCAGCATTCAGTCCTACTGTGGGAAGTTACAACATGTGTGTTTCTGTGTGAATACCTGGCTGATGTTCTCTGTTGAGGGGATGAGGAGCTTTATGCCTACTTGATGTATCCATTTGGTTAGTGTAAAAGTTCACTGTTACTTCCTATCATTATGAGTAGCCCCAATGGTTCCATAATTAATGTTAAATGCTACTATAATTGTTAAGGATATGTGGCTACACTCAGGTATAAGGTCTGCACTCTATGGCTTACTTGTCCCTAAGTGATACTGCTTACTGAAGCATGCTTACTAGAAAATGTTTTGTACCTACGCAGGGCATTCTACATGTGTAGTGCTGCTCTCTTTGCTTTGTACATTTCTTCACAGGGACTTTTGAAGCTTGTATTTCCTTGCATGTTGGGGGCATTTGATGTACTCCCCAACATTCCCCCCTTTCGTCCCATTAGGGACACATTTTTCCATATGTTCTCTAGCCCATCTATTTGACAGTCATATAAAGTCTTGGGCACCAATATCTTGCATCTTAAATCTCCTCTAACCTACCATAATCCCCTGGGTTACATCCTAGGAAGTTGCATTTTCCATCTGCTGTGTGCACCACATAGTATTCCATGTAATTTTCTGCATCATGGGGAAGTGCCTAAAGGGTACCTTTGGTTCTGGATCTGTTTGGCAGCTTTCATCTTTCAAGGAGGAGTGGTACCACCTACATTATTGCAAGGCTTGTTTTATTTCCATGGTGCTCACAACAGGTCAAAATTATTTGGTAACCACACCAGATTATTAACAGGAAAACAATAGTGTGAATTGAGATTCTACATATATTAGTTAGCTATTGTGGCATGCAGGAGGTAATGATCTACAACCAATTCTCATCTTTATTAATCCCCCTGCTTCTTCATTGTCCATTTTGAATTTTGCCATCTGTTTTATTGCAATTGTCAACGTGCCATTGTCTGCATCGTTAGGAGGCACGTATGTGCAGGATGTGCTGCAGATATTTCTTTCACGCCACCTTCCATTGCTGTGATCAAATCTAATACTAATCTACTTTGAACCCCCATAAGTGCACAAAGCTCTTGACAAATTGCATTGAATCTGTGCTCTGAAGCATTTGAAAGTTACATCAAGTTCCAGCAGACTATCTATATCCATTTTGCATTTGTAGCTGTTTGTATACCAGAGGCCAGAAGCGATGCAAAAAAGTCACAGTTTTAGCAAACAGTCGGTATTGTGGCAGTATCTTCTCTAGTGCCTCATCTGCTTCTTTTGAAAAGTAATTAAATCTTTTTTGTCTTGCTGCTTGTAAGTTAATTGGTCCTATAATCGTTGGGGTCCCTTCAGGGGACTGGGACCACCTTTTTGGCAATTCTACATGACCTTACCAAAACCAACAGTACAGGGGCATGCAGGATAACTAAAGAGCAAAGTCCATTCCATGAGGGAGGTAAATAAAAGAATGCCTTGGTGCTGCATTGCCATAGGAAGTCCATGATTATGGCTGTGCCCTCGTTCAGAACTGGCATCACATAGGTCTGATAGCATTTGTGGTTTGAGCCTTCTGGCACGCTTCCTTTGCCTCTGCTCTGAAACATAATGAAGATCAAGTGAGTTTCTGTACTTTTACAGGTTCTTCATGTTGATGTAGACTGGTCAGTTCGTTCACTTGTTATGTCCATACATTTCTACAGCTCTCATCTGTGTTCATTATAGCTTCTTCTGTTAATCCCATGAGTCCCTTTTCATTAAATGCTGTTTGCCCCTTCACCCACCTTTTGTTCCAATATGTTGCACCTTCTATCACCATCTGTGGTTTTACAAAACATTGTTCATCTTAATTGTTCCTCTTTCTTCTGCATTCTTCCTTGGATCTTTCTTCCAGTTTAATTTCTCCTGTGTTTCCCTGAAATATCCCCTGCACCTTGCAAAGTACTAAATGTGCCTCACCCACTTATTGTTCGAATATGTTGCTCCTTCTTTCACCATCTGTGGTTTTACAAAACATTGCTCATCTTAATTGTGTCCCTTTCTTCTGCATTCTTCCTTGGATCTTTCTTCCAGTTTAATGTCTACTGTGTTTCCCTGAAACAGCATCTGCACTTTGCAAAGTCCTAAAAGTGCCAAACACTATGCGTCTAAAGTTGGTACTTCCTTAGAGAGGAACATACTGGGGGTAACAACTGCATGTGGGATAAGCCCACATATGTAACATGACACATTAATTTGGGCACTACCGATTGCTTGCATCATATCGTACCAAATGTCAGTGCACACCTGCATTCAGTTGTCATTTGTGTCTGGTCACAAGGTTACTTCTAATAGTCACTACATTTACTACTTCAGTGTCATTGTTTATTTTACCTCTAATACCTAAACTCATAAATTTCATTAATGCAAAGTATTATCCACAGAGCTCTACACTGGACCAGCCCAATCGCATGTTATACAATGGACCATGATTACTCATGGTGCGGGTTTGTTATATTAGATAGTCTCCTTATATTCAGTGCGTTTTAAAGATTCTGTTGTCATTAGCATTCTCAAACAGCACTCGTTGTCCTCACATGATATTCACTGTATGTTTACATCAGCCCCGCTAAGACTACGGGTCATTTGTCTTGATCTGCATTGCATTTAAATTCAATTGTGGTCGTTCGCCCCACCAAGATATTGGAACATCTGTCTTGATTTGCACTGTACTTAATCGCTCTATTGTGGGTCCCTGTCACTGCTAAGATTATATATCTTGATCGGCATAGCACTAGTGTTTTTACACTGTATCAGCAATCTGCAATCATCGTCAACCACTGTTTAGTGGAACTGTTAGCTACGCTTAACCTTATAGCAACTAGTACTCCCCACTGCTCGCCCTTTCAACCTTTACATGAATATGGTATGCTAAACCCACTCAGCTACCCATACTACTCTGCCAGCTAACTTAGTCACTTATTCATTTAATTACCATTGCACCATGCACTGGCTCCCTCAGATGCACCTCTTAAGTCTTCTACTTGTTACCTTCACGTTAACCAAATGGTTCACTGCTAATTTGGGTACCAACTTTAGGCACACCTACTCGGTAGACCGAACTCAGAAGCCCTATCTTCTGCTCTCAATTCTTCAGAACTACCGCATTATCCAATCTGTGCATAACTACTCGACTGAACCTGGACCTACCATGACCTGTACCAACCCCTACTAAAACGTTTCAGCCTTGTGGCTCGAGCACTTTGCAACCAAACCTATGCCCAAACAACCATGCACATTACAAATGAGGAACTGAAGACTAGGCTCTAGACTAAGTCACAAAACACACACTTCCCTGGTGACCAAACTTACACCCCGCCAAGATTATGACTCCTCAGAACCCTAAGACACAGACACTATGTCTCCCTCTTCTACCACCCAAATAAACAGCCATCCTACCACAAAAGACACACAAATTAAAGGCGCCTTAATTAATTCCAGATCTATCCGAGTTCAAGCTCTCGATATTGCTTACTTCACCACAACTGAAGACCTGGACATCCTAGCCATAATGGAAACGTGGCTACATGCAGCTGCGGGTCCCACACTATCCTTGGAAATTCCTGACAATTATGACATTATCAGATGTGATAGAGATTACAGCCAATCCAAGGGTGGTGGTATCGAATTTGTTTTTAAATAATCCATTGAATTTAGAGCATCCCCTAATTTACAGATTGCCTCTGCAGAGTTACTCCCTGTCAAATTTTCACTATCACCAAACCAAACTGCTAAAGTGAACCTTATTTACAGACCTCACAGAACTCATCTCCTCATTTTCAGAGCATATATCATCTCTTCTAGCTGCAAATACTAAGCCTAAGTACTTGGTGACCTTAATTTGGGATACCTATATCCAAATGACCACAAATCATTGATTCATAGTCCTTTCATTGAACCTGTTAAGACTGCAATTATCTTCCAATTGTCCAAACTTTTGATATGATATGATATGATAGGTTATTTATAACGCGCTTAATACCCAGAGGTTTCTAAGCGCGGACCCGGGGATCGAACCTGTGGTGCTCCGTGTCGTCTTGCTTCCAAAGCAAGCATCCTGCCCCTAAGCTATCCTCCCGAGACGATCAGATTTAAGTCAAAGATTCATCAGCACAAGCCCAGGCCGATGCATTTCAGACTCTAGGTCCTTCTTCAGGGCTGGCTGAATGCTGCTACTTGAAGCATTCCAATGTATAAGTATGTCTCATTCTGGGGGCATGGCCTAACCGCCATGTAAGAAGGACGCACTCTCTGCGAGCTCCACATGATGTGACCAGGATATGCTGAAAAGATAAGCTGTATCAATAACTAAAACGTCTGATTGATTGCCTAAACCATCGCAGATGACATCGAGCGGCTCCGGCTGAAATTCTGCTGTCCGAAATGACCTGCTTGGCGTGTACCATCTAAAGATGCTGTGCTGCGAAACTGAGTGGAAAATGGCGGCAGTGGCACGAAAGAACGAGGCGGTACTGTGGTGACTGTTTGGGACCGCTGCACTGTGTACTGGCGGGCCCAGACGACCAGAAGGGCGGATGGAAGACTTGGAGAGCAGCCATATGCTCTGCCAAGGTGGACAACCACTGAGACAGGAGAACAGGAGCGGAGATGCCTAGCCGAGCTGCCCTGCACCAACGACCCAGGAGCCCTGCGCGGGGAAAGCAGCATGGGGAGACTGTGTGGACGGAGCCAGTGGAAAAAGTACGGTGAGTTGACCACATCGCTTGGAACCAGAGCGGGAGAGCTTAGAGGAGTGGCGCCCAAAGAGTAGTGGGCAGCAACCGGGCAGCGACCGGGTCCTGGAGAGAGCGCTGGGGTTGGGGAACCCAAGCAACAGGAGGCCCGCCAAGGAGAGAAGGGAGCGAGCACCACGGGAGCAGACTGGGGAGACCTGGCTGAGCTATTGATACGAGGTGAGGAGCTAGTGGGGAGAGAAGACCCAGCTGGTTTGGGACATTTTTGCGCCCTAAGGGTGAACCAAGCTCCCCCCCTGCTGATCTCTGCATAGAATGGAGGGAGTGAATTATTTTGCAACAGTGCTGGGTGGGTGCTGGAGATTTTCGACTAGGGCTGGCTGGCAGCGGAACAATATGAAGCACACGCTAAGCGGGCGGGACCGGTGCTACCGCCCCTGAGTGGTGGAGTGTAGGAGTGGGAACAAACTAGTGCAGAGGCTGAAGCGGCTGCCCCACGGCGTCAAACGAGCTAGGAGGCCCACCGGAGCTGGAGCTAAGTCTCTGCCATGGGGGGGGCATATTTCCTCCCAGATAGTTAAAGCACGCATAGCGGGAACCGTGGCATTGGCAGACCAACGCCACACTGGCAGGGCGGGGTGCCCACACTCCAGAAGAGACCACCCACCCAACGAGACATAACATAAGGCAAAAGAAGACCTGCAGGTTGTGCTGGCCCCGCGCTGGGTTCTGGTTAACTTGAGTTGGTGGCCAGACTACCATTGAGAGGAACTGATGCCGGCAGCCTCGCGGTCACAGCCCGCAAGCCCAGAGGTGGCCCAACACACTGAGCATGGCAGGCTTTGGTGCACACTGCAGAAAGAGCACACTTGTCCCAACATAACGAAAAGAAGTAAAAACTACAAAGGAGTTCTGTTGCTCAAACAAGGCATAATCTTGGAGTGCTACATAGAACTTTACCCAGCGCCCCAGAGATATAAGGGAGTCAACACATGACACCATACTACGGAGACACCCACGACAGGTGAAGGGAAACAACACCTGCCTCCACCTGCGCAGAGTCTGCACGGAATGCACTGCCCCAATTGGAGACCTACATAACCCCTTGCCCTTGACACAATGTCCACAAAGGGGGCGAAAGCAAAGCAAAAGCAGACCACTATGGAAACCTTCGCGACCGGAGGACCAACAAGACCTGACGCCACTCCTACGGATGCAGAGATGGCGCTGCCCAGAGCTACTGAAGCTGTGGCTGAACCGGGAAACGCACATATACTAGAGGCCATCAAGAGGCTACAGACAACCATGGAAATCAAAATTGATGCAGTGGGCATAGACCTGGGCCTATTGAGACAAGATTTCCGCAATATCGCTGGAAGGACAGACCTGCTTGAAACCCAGGCACGAGAAAACACTGAGGCTAAAACCCAGCTTTTGAAAGATGTTGATGAACTGGCACATAAAGTAAAGCTCCTAGAAGATAGAGCTGAAGAAGGGGACGGACAGGCATGCCGAAATAACATTAGGATCTTGGGCCTGCCAGAGGAAATTGAGGGAACTGATCCCACTATGTAGAGAACCCTTTGATACAAGAAATCGGAGCGCAGAAACTCTTGCAAGGCTTCACCATCAAAAGAGCACACCGTTCCCTCACTAGACGACGGCCACCGGGAGCTCCACCCAGGCCGGTGATGGCTAAAGTACTCAATTATAAAGATAGAGAATCCATTTTAGCTTTCTCGAGAAAGGGAGGCCAGATCCAAAGAGACTCAGCAAAGATTGCCATATATCCCGATTACACCTTCCAAGTTCAAATGAAGAGGGCGCAATCTATCCACACAAAAGCAAGGTCGAAAAAGGCAGGACTACACTATATGCTCTTATACCAGTGAGATTAAAAGTGCTGCACAATAATCGGGTGCTTCTCTTTGAGACACCTGCTGAGGCCAGAGAATGGATGGATGGAGAACAGATCCAGGACATTGAAACAAAAGGGCGCAGCACACGCTAAGAACTGCCCAGGTTGGTCACATGCAAGACAAGTTCAATAATCGCAGGGATCGGACCAAACTCACACAAGAAACAGACGAAGCATATACATATGCACAGCAAAATGGATCAGTCACAGGAGCCACGCCAGAGAGGGTCTGCTTCCAATGAGCGAGTAGACAACAGCGGACCTCTTAGGCCCCGGAAGTTACTTGGGTATAGTTAAACCACCCGTAGGGCACCAGGAGACTAGTTTAAGGTCGAATGGAGTGGAAATGGGAAACCCCGATGGACAATATTTGTTACACAGGAGTTTAAAGTTGGGGGAGGGAGTGCAAAAGGGAGTTGAAAAACAAGTTAGGAGAACAATAAAGCCAAAGGGCCTGATCACGACTTTGCGGGTAACCCTTAAATCCCAATAGGGAATGGGGCATTCCCGAATGGGCTCAATGGGGAATGGGGAATTACATTACCGCTGAACTCGTGATCCGGTGCTACTAGCGCCGGGGAGTTTGGCGGTAGGGCTAATACCGCCAAAGTCGTGATCAGGCCCAAAGACTAGACCACCCAGGACTTCACAGATTGTCAAATCCGGACGGGACGACACTGAACGCGCCACTCGCAAGAACACATGGGTTTCCAAACACTATGGCTGACAAGATCAGAATTATGACGTGGAACGTCAGAGGAATGAACAGTTTTGTCAAGCAACGCCAAATCCATGCAGACATAAAGCGGAATAAGGTCGGAATCGCCCTGCTACAGGAGACCCACCTAGATGCAAGTAAGCAAGCCGCATTAGCCAGAACTTAGAGAGGTACATTGATAGGCTCCACATGCTCCACATACGCCAGGGGGGTCCTGATCTGGGTTGATCCAATCATGCCTCTTAAAACTATCACCACGAAAATTGATGATGAAGGAAGAATGGCCTTGTTACATGGCACAATAGAGGGGATGGAGGTCTGTTTAATCAACACCTATGCCCCCAATCACGACGCCACAGTTTTTTTCCGATCACTATATAAAAGGCTGAGTCCGTTCAGAGATAGTACCTTGATATGGGTGGGAGATCACAATAAAACCATGGATCCCCAGAAAAGACAGATCATACAACAAACACTCACGCCCATCCCCACCTGCTAAAATATTAGCAGCGCTGAAACAACAGTTTAGGTTAAAAGACCTGTGGAGGGAGCAGCATCCTGATAACGGAGAGTACTCATTTTATTCCCCACCGCATGTTGTCTACACTAGGCTAGACTATATATTCATTAGTGAAGAACAGCAATCTATGCTTGGAGATGCACAATACTTGGCTACAATACTGTCAGATCATGCCCCACTACTGGCCACCTGGACGGTATTTGCAACTAGACCCCCCCATGCCAACATGGAGGCTTAGAAGTGAGGCCTTGCTAGATACAGCCTTTCGTGAACAGATAAAAAAAAACACGCAACAATTCTGGCAGATAAATGAGAACAGCGTGCGACAAGTTGGCACAGTTTGGGAAGCATATAAGGTTGTTTTAAGGGCAGAAATGATTGCTGCCATAGGGGGAGCCCAAAGGTCTATTGAAACCACCTTAGCATACATTGAAGGGGAACTGAGGGAACTGGAAGTGGGGGCCAAAACAAACTCTGAACATTTGAAGAAAGAAGTTGAGCTTAGACAAGCTTGTTTAAAGTGTTGGGTAAAACTGGGAAAACTTAGCTATACAAAGCATATAGAACGGAGCCATGCCCTTGGTGACAAACCAGGTAAATTATTAGATTGGCTACACAAGCGAGAAGCCCCTAGGGCACCCATATGCCAGGTCCAAAATTCGGAGGGCAGAGTGGCATATACACAAATCGAAATAAACTCAATCTTTTCCGTTTTTTATCAGAACCTTTATGCCAATACCCCTTCGGCCACATTAAGTTACCCAAATTAGATGCGCAAATGGCGGATGCTCTAGATGAACCCATCACCCCGGACGAAGTCATAAGTCATATGGTCCCGGTCATAAAATCCCTTCCATCCGGGAAAGCCCCCGGAATTGACGGACTCCCAGGAGAGTTTTACAAAGCGTACAAAGATGTTCTGGCACCACTCCTAACCAAAGTATATAATGCAGCGTACGAAGTAGGTGTCCTCCCTGAATCCATGAAGGAGGCTGTAATAATCCCACTACTTAAACCTGGGAGGGAAGGAGAGGATTGCAGATCATAGCGGCCTTTGGCCATGTTAAATCAGGACAATAAGATCCTGATGGCACTCCTGGCAGGGACACTTCGCAAAGCGATCCCGCTACTGATCCATCAAGACCAAACGGGTTATGTGTCAGGGCGGACTATGTCTGAAAACTTGTGTTGACTACACCATGTCATATACAGCACTAGCGGCAGGCTCGAAAAATGCGCTGTGGCGTCACTAGATGCCACTAAAGCTTTCAATTCAGTCAGATGGAATTGGCTATATGCCATCATGTCAAAAAATGGGGATTGGACCAAGCTTCTTAAAATGGACAAAACTCATATACACGGACCCAGTGGCCAAAGTGCGCACGGACAAAAAATACTCTGATAAATGGCAGCTGTACAGGGGCACACAGCAGGGTTGCCCACTTTCCCCCATGTTATATATCATAGCCACTGAACCGGTAGCTGCGTATTTACGACAGGAATATGGCGACGGGGGCATAGTAATAGATGGGGGGACCCATTTGGTGTCAATGTACACAGACGACACACTACTATACCTGAATAATCCCGAACACATACTGCCATACATATTGGAGACACTAGACGGATTCTATAGATACACAGGGATCCAAATCAACAAAGAAAAGTCATGCCTCTTTCCCCTAGCTGCCCTGGGCGAGGATAAAATTGAAAGTCTCCTGATCTTGCCCTTTCAGTGGAGGACCACCTCCTTCAAATACTTGGGAATTACCATCCACCGCAACCCCAAAACCAAACACACTCTGAACACTGTAAAAGCTAGAGAAGGCCTGGAGAAATCAATGGACTTCTGGAATAAAACTACTGCTGTCAGTGGCAGGAAGGGCTGGACTTCTCAAAATGGTGGCACTGCCCCGACTGCTACACTGCTTTAGCAACGTCCCATATAATGTTCCCCCACAGTTCTTTAGGGACCTAGACAAGCTCTGCAGGCAATTCCTCTGGCAGGGAGGTAGGCACAGAGTTGCTTTACACGTACTGCAGAGACCTTATGAAAAAGGAGACCTGAAAATTCCTAATTTCAAACTGTATTACTTGGCAGGACAACTGCGACATGCAGTGAGATGGATGGCAGACAAGCCCACGATAGACACTCTTGCAACCAGCCATCCCACAAATTCTCCTTAGGGATCTATTCTGGGCCCTGGCAAGAGCTACACAAAATTACCCTTATTTAGCTAAACTTGGGGTCCAGATCTGGAAAGGGGTCTGTAAGACTGTAAAGGTAACAGACCCAATCTCCCCCCAGATCCCTGTTACAGCGGCCATGTTGGGTAGACCCTGGGGACAAAGGGAAGTATGCACTGGATGAGAGCCCTGCGGAGTAGCTACAGTGGTAGACCTGGTGAATGAACAAGGGATCCTGATTTTTGCAGGATCCCTTGCTGCAAAGGTGGCGGTGGCAGACATTGACCTGGACATACAAACTCTGGCCGCATGCATCTTGGACAGTTATAAGAAAAGCCGAAAGAACAAACCATTGAACAAACTAAAGGATTTGATGTACATATTATCAAAGAGATGCATTGCTATGGGGTGGAAAAACACCAAGAGCCCAAGTGTGTAACAGCGGAGGGAGGACCTTTGTAAGTGGGTAGCGGTGGAATCAGGGGCGTGGGAGAACGCACTTTGAGAACAGAAACTTGACATCAGCGAAGACTTGCAACAGTGAGTGGTGCTCACAGTGCCGTTATTCAACCCGAGGATGGATAATGCTACCACAGACGACGCAGGTAGCCCACAACTGGAGCCTGATACTGGCTGATTCGAGGGACAGAGTGTGGACATTCAGTTATGCTTCTGTTGTTTAAAACTTAATAAAAAAATATATTTAAAAAAAAGTACATCTCATTCTTTACAGCGTGTGTTATTGGGTGGGCTATTTGCCAAACTTCCTTCTTAAAGAACTCAGATCTTTTCTGATTACATGCTAATGTTTTTTTTTGCATCATAGGTCTGTTCTTGCTCAAAACTGGATTAGTATCTTTATTCTATATAGGATGCCCTTTTTGTTTTAATCCTCGGCGTCTCTTGTGTCTTCCAAATTCCCTTTTACCCATAATGTATTTTCTTCTGGTGGGGCTCTGGTAGTCATTCTTGTTGTACTGATGTGATAGGCGTTTGAGTTTCCTCTGGAAAGGGCATATAAGCGACCTGTTTGGCGGCTGTGTCTGCAACCACATTTCCACATGAAATCACATGTTTTTCTTGAAGTGTGTTGTGCACTTCATGATTGCTACATGAAGGGCACATTTTAATGCTTCTGCTAGTCTGGAAAACAAGATTGCATGTTGGACCGGTGACCAACCTGCCCTTCTGTATCCTTGTCTCTTCCACCTTGAGTCTGTATAAATGGTGATGTCATCATCTGTTAATGCCTCTTGTGTCTCTATGAGCGCTATGAGTTCTGCTGATTGTGCTGAATAGTGTGAGGATAACCTTTGGTGCATCAATATTTGAAATTATTCTTCCTAGTCCTTCACATATCTTATTACTACAGCTCCAGTGTTTTTCTGGCCACTCTCCTGTTCTATACTTGATGACCCATCTACATATAGCACGTCTCCTGTGTCTAGGTTGTCTTCACTCACCCTGCTGTATTCGTCTGGCTCTCCTTCATACCCTGCACAGTGATGGACCTTATCTTGAGGCTCAACAGTTTTGGCTATGAACGTTAATGTGAACGTTGCTGAGCTATCTGTGTAATGCTGCACTATGGTGATGATTGGGATGGTCAAGATTACCTCCTAACCACTAGCTCTCTGGGTGGTGAGTGTTGGTTTGTTTCTTTCTAAAATGGAGAAAACCTCATGCTCAACATACAAAGTGATTGGACATCCCATAACTATGGTGGCAGATATTTGTACAGCAAATGCTGTGGCAGCTAATGCTCGCTCACATTGAAAGTGACCCTGCATTACTGGATCTAAAAGACCACTGGAGTAAGCCAATGGCTTGTGTCTCTGCAATGATCGCTGTGTGAGGACTGCTGTCATGACCTGTCCATTTGAGTGTGAGAATAAGAAAAACTGTTGTAGTCTGGGGTTTGTAGTAGTGGTGCATTGATGATAGCTTCTTGAGGTCCTCGAAGCATTCTGTCATTTCTTCTGTTGGTACGAGTGTGCCTTTCAGCTTTTGCACTTCTTTGAGTGCCTGTAACAAGGGTCTGACATGCATCAAATAATTAAATACCCATGCTCTGTTTTAGGCTGTAGTGTATTTCCCACTACTGTGGTTCTGTCTGGGCTTATTCTCCTTCCTGCTAAGGATTTGATATGTCCCAAGTACTTCCTTTTGGCAGTACTGCAATTTATCTTTGTCCACCTTGTACCCTTTGTTTGCAGGGATTGTCAGAAGTTGTATTGTGTCTTTTCTGCACTCTCCTTCTGTGGTGATGCATACTAATACATCAATTACATACTGTAGCACTGCACTAGCCATGTGGATGTTTCCTAAATCTATCAGAGGGACCCTATTGAAAACACTGGGGCACTTGCAGTATCCTTGTGGTAAACGAGTGTGTTGGAATCTCTCGCTGTGATATGAGAACGTGGTCAACTACTGGGACTCTGGGTGTAATGGTATGGTATAGAATGCATTCTTATGGTCAATTACAGTGAAGTAAACTGCCCCTGGTTGTATGTTGCACATAATTGCTGAAGGGTTTGGCACTAGTGGATATGTTGCTTCCGCTATGTCGTTCAGAGGCCAAAGATCCTGGAGTAATCTCCATGATGACTCTTTGCTTTCATCAGGGTGTTTATAGACATATTTCATGGTGAGTCTGAGGGCACAATAATGCCTTTTCGAGGAATGGTTTGATGGTGTCATACATTTTCTCATCTGCCTCTTTGTACAGTGAGCATTGCTTTACTCTGGGGAGTATTGTTCCTGATTTGAATTTGATCTTCCCTGCCCCTAAACTGTCCAGTTGACCTATGTCATGTGAGTTGCTTATCCATAGGTGACTGGGCACTTGTGGCATGTCCTCTTGTAGCTGTGAGTGTGCTGCAGTGGCTGTTAGTATTGTCAGTATTGTCTGTGGCACTTCTCTGTTGCACTACAATGTGGCAGGTTATGCTGATCCTGAATACTATTTCTTCATCTGTTTGCATGTTTGCAAATAACTGTTCATCTGTGACATCTCGTAATGGCAGTGTAGTGATCTATGCATAGTTCTGTCCTCCGCTGCATCCCTTCCTCATTGTGCCTTTTATGATGACTGTGTCTTTCTTCATGATCATTGCCTCGACATGTAATGTGAAACTGTCCCTCATGCTGCCTCATGTGGTACTTCTGGCCTGAATAGAATAGAAATTCTACTGGTAGGCGAAACATCACATCATGCATGCCTGGTAACCAGCCAATCAAAATAGTCACTGCATACATGAATACGTTCTTGTGCTTGTATTACCGGAGCAATTTGGTTGTAATGCATACCTGGTGTTGAAAGCACAATTCTTTGTCAGTGAATGAAATGCTCATATCTCTTGATTTCCTATAGTGAGGGATAATTATTCTGCAAAAGGATCCCTTACAATTGCCCCCAGAAAATTCCTGCGTGTCCATACTGTAGTTTGTCAATGGAAACCATCCCTCCCTTAAACAGGATCGAGTGGATCCTGTTTCTACCATAAATTCAGTCCCCTATCCTCAATCACACTTTAGGTTTGTTGTCTGAGTCTGGGGTGATTGAGAGAACTGGGCACATCAGGGCTCACTGCTGGCTGTCCTGTTGACTATACACATTTGATCCTGGGAGTGGGGAGACATTGGCTCCAGTATAATGTATCACTGTTCCATGTGGAAGGGAATTCTGTTCCCATGGTACTGTAAGTGCTTGGGATGGAGCCGGTTGGGTGACATTCTGCATGATATTCTAGGTTGGCTATTGTATGTGTTGTCCGTGTGTGAGTGCGGTAACTTGCACTGGTTCTGCGTTCTGGGGTTGTGCTGATTCTGGGGCATACATGGGTCCTGTGGTTATTGCTTGTTTTGGGATATAAACTCCTGATGCTGGTCTCCGGTATGAGGAGTCTGGTGTATAATACTGGGCTGGGGGTGCCCCTCTGTGATATTGCTTGGGCGTTTGCTTCAACAATCCTTATCCATGTGCCCAATCTTTCTACACGTCCAACATGTTCCTCCAAATCGAGGTCATATTCCCCAAAATCCTCCCCTTTGCCCTTTTAATGAATTACCTCTTGTCCCTTGGATGTCTCCCCTGTCTTGTTGATTGTTATCTGGGATATTTGTCCATTCTTGCAATGGCATTGACTGTTGCTGGTCATCTGCAGGGTTGGTTACTTCTGCACCTTCTACTTGGCCTCTGCGAGCTCTGCCTTCTCTTGCGCTGCTCACGATTGTGTTTACAAAAATGAACTATGTGCGGCTGTATCACACCCAATTCCATACCTACTATTCTATCTAATTCTGCTTGTACCTCTGTAGGAAGACCCTTTTGTAATACATGGTAGAAGAATGGTAGGTTCTTTTTGCATGTCTCCCCGGTCTCTTCTTGCAACATCTCTTGGATGGACTGAATATACAAAGCAGGGTTCTCATTGTGTTTCATTGTATGTGCCATAATAGCATCTATATCAGGTCTATCTGGGTATTCCCTTCTAAATGCATCCCACACACGAGCTTGACAGTTGTTGATTGGAGTTCCATCATATGCTTCACTTTCTAACCGGACGCCTGGGTAAACTGCTCTTGCCCCAACTGTGTTTGTCTGATCCCCTATTATGTTGACTAGTGAACTTTTCATAGCTCCTACTACTAGAGTGGCCCCTGCTGTGTGTTCTTCTAATGCACTGATCCACTTGCCTGCCCCCACTATGAGCATGGCAAATTATTTTGTCCAGATGGGGTCATGGTATTTATTGTGATCTGCCTAGCTCCTTTTGTATTTATGGGAACTGCCTCCCAAATTTTGGACTTCGATGTGACCTGTTTTTTTTTTCCTTCTAAATACTGCCTTTGTTCTGAGGCGAGGTCTAAATCTTCTTTTCCATGGAGTCCTCACATCCTGATGATCTTCAGTTTCCCAACTTTCTCACTCTCTTCCTGCTCATCTTCATTGTCAATTGCCTCAGATCCATACTCTACATTCTGTTGCCCTGTCTCTTCAGGCTCTACTTTCACATCATTTATCACAGCCTTGTGCAATTTTAATAGTATTTCTCCTGCTGCCCACGTCCCAACATCTACCATCGGACAAGGCCCCTCACTCTACCTTGCAGTCCTTTGCAATTTCTCTTTGGTTTTATGTTTGGCTGCTTCTATATGTCTATGCACTTTATTTTCTATTTTTATTATAGCTGTATCTCGCTTGTCACTAGGTGTACCGGTTACCCGGAATGTGTTTGTTTCTAAATAAGCTGGGAGTTTGTTTCAGAGGTTTGAATACCCTTCTTCAGATCTTAAAGGATAAGATCTGGGTATGTGTGGGGTTGTCGGCTATGCAATCACTGGAGCCTGTGGCAACTGGGTGCTTTTCTCTGAGGTTGTTTGGGGGTGACGACTGCACAGGTATCATAGCCTGTGTCGTACTAGTGCTGGCGCAGGATTGCTGTACCTCATATATCTTCCTTTCCTTTATTCCTGCCTTCAACTCCCTCATACATTTTCCACAGTTCTAGTATCCTCTGACTCTACTTGAGCTTTTTACCCATGTATGTGGACAATAAATGGGTGTAGATATGCTGGATTATATTAGTAGCATGCATGTCTTTGGCAGGCCATGCTGTAAACATTTTCCCTTCGGTTCCCAACGCCCACACATTGCTGTACTTAATTATCTTCTCCCTATATGTTGGGAGCTCTTTACAAATATGCTCTACTGGAGTACTAATGTTCTGCTAAACAGTAAAAATCACAAACACAACTGATCAGTATCTACTACTCACAATAGATTGAAACAATATTTTAACACCACCTCTAAAGGCCGCTGCCTGCCCCATGCGCACCCTTAGTTACCATGTTAGCACAAAACACAAGAGGGCAACAAAGGAAACAATGGCAGAACACAAAATTACACTGCCCAAGACCAAAAGCACAAAAACCACACCCTCCTCCAAAATATGATCTCCACCCCAGTCTTTTCCCCACACTCAAAACCTTACATCAAAACACTTGCTTCTGATCGCCCAATACCTTCATATATATACACCTTGTGCAATGCACTTGAAAATCACACTTATTTATACAATTGTGTATGTTCTCCACCTCTCGTCCCTTAACGCAGACAGAGGTTACAGTCCTCTCTAGTGCAAGACTTCCCACTCTATTTCTAAAGCAATGCCGTCCTCCCTCCTTTACTGAGGGATGAGTACACTTCACTTACCAAGTTTTATAACTAATGTTACAGAGCCTTCTTCAGTTTCTACTAAGAAAGAAAGAGAAAAACAAGGAAAACAGACCATGTGGTTCACATGTCAATTACTCTATTTCTTCATTTATACTCACTCTCCTGCTGTAGTTCTTGGTGCAGGTGCACTGGCTCGCTATGGTCCTCTAAAATCCTCTGGGACTGCCTCTACCCACAATGGCCTGCACTCACAGGGGTGGACTGAGGACTGAAGTGATCAGGCAAGACTCTTGCTAACCCCAGCGCTTGCTGCCTCCTTGTGGTCTGCACAGTCTTCTGCTATCTTCAGGTGGGCCTTGCTTGACTAGGATTACGGTGGAGGAGCCCACAGTTCTCTAGAAGAGACTTGAATCCCCGTACAGGCCTGCAAATATGTAAGGCAAGTACCAAAATCCAAATAATAAAAATCAATGTAATGAGCCAAAAAATATTGCAGGGGATGTGAGAAAAACAACATGTTTATTACACACAGCCTGGGCTGGGGAATTGTCAAAAAGACATTCAAATTGGCCTCTGAAAATGGCTGCATTTTACCACCATTATGAACTGCTCATCACCAGTACAATATTGCAACTCCTCATTGGAAACATTACTTGCTTCCAATTCAACACGTCCTTTCTTGTGGCTTATGCATGACTTCACCAATTATGCCTTTGACCTTTTGAATTAGGAATTACATGTCTGTGGCTTCATTTCTGATATATGTGTATATAATCAAAATGGTACAAATGTACTTCTAAATAAGACTGTGGGCCTCATACCGCGTAGGGCGGTAAGGGATACCGGGCACCGTTAAGGAGACCGGTGCCGGTAATCCCTTACCGCCCTACTACGAGGTCCCTTAGCGGGTCCCTCCTTTAACGCCTGGTCTGACCAGGCGTTATGGACGGGACCCGTTAAGGGACTTCAGAGCTAATAACGGTACCGCAAATTGTGGTACCGTTATTAGCTACTTCCCCATTCCCATTGAGCCCTATGGGGGCTCAAATGGGAATGGGGAATGTATTTTTCAATGGGGACTTACCGGTCCCACAAAGGTCGGACTACACCGGTAAGTCCCCATTGAACCAGGTCGGAGTCGGTACCGGTATGGGAGGTAGTCATGGCGCAAATAGCGCCATAACTACCACCATACTCGGAATGAGGCCCTGTGTGTGTGCTTAGGTATGTTCAGAAATCTTCATAAAAGGTGATTAGTGCCTAATTGATTCTAATCTATTTGCTAGGGTGTCTTATATGGTTCTTGTCTTGGTATTTGGATCCATTCTTATGAGGATTTTCCTACAGGGGACAGTTTTGCACTTCACCTGCATTTGCTTGACACACATGCTTTTCCACTACTCATTATTTTATCTGTATCAATGTGTGACCTTCATTATTTTGTGCACTGGTTGGGAACAAACTTTGTTATATGTCTTTTCAGCACAAGCTTAGGAATTTTGACTAAGCTGACATGTCTCAACCAATCCATGTGCAGTATCTGTACCTTAGCTCTGGGGTCTTTTACTTCGTTGTTGCTTTTTGCATGACTTCACTATTGAAATGCAGTCTTCTGCCTTTACCAATCATGTGCACGTCATTATATCTTACTGTGGGAAGTTACAGCTTTGTGTATGTGTGCTTCATTGTAAAAGCCTGGCTGATGTTCTCTGTTGAGCGGATGGGGAGCTTTATGCTTCTGAGATAGTTGAATGTGTCTTGAGGCCTACTTGTGTTATTCATTCATTTAGTGAAAAAGTTCACTGTTACTTGCTATCATCATGAGTGCCCACAATGGTTCCCTGATTTATGTAAAATGCTACTATACTTGTTAAGGATATGTGGCTACACTCAGGTATACGATCTGCACGTTATAGCTTACTTAACCCCAAGGGATACTGTTTACTGAAGAAAAGTTACTAGTGCATTTTTGGGCCTACACAGGGAATTCTACATGAACAGGGTTGCTCTCTTTGTGCTGTGTGTTTATTCACAGGGGCTTTTGAAGCTTGTATTTTCTAGCACGTTGGGGGCGTTGGATGTACTGCATAACTCCTTTTTCTGTAAATAGCTCATAGAGTGGAAGAAGCAATAAACAGAAGAGTATGGATTGACCTGAGAGAGATACCAGTAGAAACAGGGAAGGTGGTCAGGGGGTAGGGATGATCTCACAGGTATAGTCTATAAGAGCATGCAGGGTAGGCACTTATGTGAGAGTGTGGGAAGTATATAATTGAAAGGGAGGGTCAGGTCGAGTGCCTTTGGGAATAGGAACATGTGATTGTAAGTCAAGGATTGGTTCTTTTCATAATAGGAGCATTGCAATCATGTATTGTGAAACGGTTACAGATAACCAAAGTAATGAAAGTACCCAGAGGCCTGTGGAGAGGGACACTCAGGACACTCACTACCCGGGAACAAAGAACAATACAATTCAAAGTGGGGAACACACACAGGGGAGAAATTTGACCAAATTGCATTTGTATCTAGTAACAATTAAAACATGTTATTGAACAAATCAAAACAGCACTAAAACAATTCTGCATAAGACATAATAGTAGAATAAGGATTAAAAAACATTTTAAATTAAAAAACAAAGTCCAGGGGGGAATGCAATAGCTCACCTTCAAGCTCACCGATAGATGGGGATAATTGCATCCAAATCTCTGTTATTCAGAGAATATACCCTGATTAGTTAGTACAATACCCCAATCGTATTGCTCTGACCCTACATGTTTCTGTCCTAAGTACTCAATGTTGCACCTTCCTGAAGGGTACCAGAAACACAGTTGACAGTTAGTCTTGGACAGCTAATACACTGCTCTTTACTAGTGCAACTGTACACCTCATGGAAATGTATTCTACAATCCTGATCCGGGAATTCTCTATCCAGAGACTTCACAAGACGGGTGTTCTCATGTCATAATAGAAATCAGTGGACAACTGTAAACCAAAAAGATGAAAGATAAAACCAATGACCACTAGTAACAAAAAATGCAAAAGCATTAGCCCAAAACTACCTCCCATAACTCATGAAACTTAATCAAACCCAATAATGTCAATAAATATACAACTCCAACATACCGTATATTACTTTCCATCCATCAACCATAATGACGGATGGGCGTTCGTGGGACAAAGGTGGAGTTGAATCACAGCCACTGCAGTCAATTCTGTTGGGTACAGTATCCAGAAATACTCTTCCATTGCTTTGGGCTGATTCAGAGTTTTACACTTTCTGTCTACCATGCCTGAGGCTTCTTAAGGACCTGGTGTGTGCCTTAGCATACACGTTTGTGGGAGAGTGTCGGAGTTGAATTGAATCACAGTCACTGCAGTCCCCGCGGGACATATGGATGAAGGGTGCATTCTATTTAATAACTTTTGACTGTTTAATAGCCCTCTCGAAATCATGGTAATAGCAGGTACCATTAAAGGCTAGAAAAGCCTACCTAAACCTCTTGCCCCACTCCTTTCCCTTGGGCAGCAGACACATGCAGCCTTGTGTGCTGGCAAGCCTATCACGTGGGGCTCAGCAAGATCAAGTAAAGCATACACAATTAATGCCCTCAGCTCCTCTCCTAGCACGCAGACGGTTATTCTCATGAACACGGGTACAATATATAAGAAAAAACCTGAACTTTAGAAAATTGTGATTTTTTTCACAGCCTCCTCTACAAATGTAACCAGTAACCCATCTTCATGACGAACCATAACAATGTTGGTGGCTTTTTGTTCCCCTTCCACATCAATTGTAATTGATAACAACAAATCGCTCCTTAATATGGTCTTGAATTTGCCACTTGAAGGGCCAGCACTGTCAGCATCCATACCATCTAGTGAAATGATTTTGATCCGTAGCACATACCTTTCTGTTACTCTGGATTTAAACAGACTCACGTCCTCACCAACAGAAGATTCGTATTCTTGTGAAACGACAAATGAAACCAGAAAGTCACAGGTACCCTTCCCACAAAAAAGCACCTCCATAAAGCCCAGCATTGATGCAACTGTGGCAAAAGTGGAGGTGATTTTTGTTCTGTGTTCATGAATGGCACATGAACAGCAATGAATAACATATTAGCAAGAGTGGTGGACATTATATTATTAAGTGAGTATGAGTGTATGCCAAATATTAGGAACAACAGAGAGATTAGGGAATGTAATGAAGACATACATGATGACACCCCCACAGCCCCAGTCTCTCTCGTCTTCTATCCTGGACTGTGCAATGGATATCAGAACTGAAATACTGGAGAGTACAGATGACGAACAACCCATGGGACACATGGAATCCAGGCCCTCAAAAATAAATAAAACACAGAGACAAAAACAGAAGCCAAACAAGAAGAGGAAGCAGTGTAACAGGCAAAGTAAAAACAAAAGTGCTTGAATGTCGAAGGCCACTACATAAAGAAACAAGAACAAGCTATAGCAATGTCCACTCAAGTTAATATTGATTGTATTGAAGGTGAAGGCTGCTACACTTTGACTCAACAGAACTAGCGTACCACAAAAAGTATACACATTATGGCTTTATGACCAGTTTTTACCTTGGATCACTGGCTACAGGGAGCTGGCCCAAACTAACCCGTAGAGCATAAGCAGCTGCATACCTTTGCAACAAATGATGGCACTGACATGCGATCCGCACTTCAGAATCCAACACTGGATATAATACCTGTTTTTTTGCCATCTGAACAACCTTACACTCAACACAGCAATGTCCCTCAGGCCGGCCCAGCCAATGGATGACAATCTTGGGATGAAGGCTCGCAATTAAACACAGGCTTCGAAGGTTGGTGTCAGAATACTGGTGGCTAAACATTTTCCATACCCATCCAATGTCAACCTGCAAATGTGATATCAGAAAATTCAATATGCATCAAGGAAAAATATACCTCATGCGATAATCCCTTCCTAAATTGCTCACAATTGCTATCTTTGTTCCACCTTGTGCCGGAATGAAGCATAATCGCACCCCTTACTTCATCAGTGTGGAGTTGCCTGAGTTTACTAGCAGCAGTAATTGGGTTATTGCTATCTTTGTCTCATCAGTACTAGTGGATCATATTTCTGCTTTTGTAACCCATTTATATAATCATGGCTTTGGAATACAACACAAGTTGATTATTCCTTCATGGAAACCAACAAACGACAAGCCACTCTTACAGAAGGGTCCACTAAGGTATCCCACATGCTATACACAAAAGCCTCATGTGATAGAAATGTAAAATACTCACTCAAATGAATCATCTGAGAAATCCTAATTGAAATGGTCCTCAAAATGATGAAACAGGAATCGCAAATGACGACATGCTTCATCAAACTACTATCCTGGAATGCTAGAGGTTACCATTTATTCATAACACTATAAAAGGGAAGATGTCTAATGGGTGCTGCAGATCTATTATTTTTGCAAGATATTTGGATAATTCGGAAATTAGCTATTGATGGATACACAATCTACACACAAGAGACAACCAAGGAAAAGTGGGACTACTTGAGGGTGGCCTTTGCTTTTGAGCATAAACTCAGTCACATATGGCTAAATATAACACAGACTGTACCATCAATAACCTTCTCTGTACAGTGTTTAGTGACTTCCCTAGTCGAAAATCTAAGACCTTGGCTATTGTACTGTATAATCCTACTGATGGGGGTTGTACCCAAAAGCTAGACGAACGCTTAACCAGGATTTTAGAATAATGGTTAGTAACCACACCGGGAGGATAAGTAATCATTGCTGTGGATGTCAATACTCATTGCACTTCAGTAGAAGAAAACGTCATTGAAGAGACCCAATGGGATTCGATAGATGGAGAAAGGAATAACCTCAGCAAAGATCAGAAAAGGTTTTGGACAAGGGCAGAATATGGATCAACCTGCTTTTGAACTGCAATTTGTTCCCATTGGTACCATCACATTGCTCTTCATTACTGAATATGAAAAAAACCTGTCGTAGTGGGGAAAGCATGTCATGTGTGGACATCATTTTTGCTTTGCATCAAGATTGCGCACAACTATTTAAATTTAATGTGAACTTCAATGACATGAGTGGCCACGCTGCACTTCTGGTTTCCTTTCTCAGGTATAAAGGGGTCACAAGGGGCAGACCAATAGCATTCGCCACTAGTAGCATTCAAGGACTCTGTATAAGATGGTCCACAGTAGATGTAATTAGAGCCAATACCATTTTGATCCGAATTGTGACCAAAGGGGTCCACACATCTAAAAGTAGACTCCCTAGTTGAAATATTGTTGCAAAGAGCATTATGAAATGCCTAAATCGCAGCAGATGTGTATATAATACCAAGGTAAGACACTCAGCTGTATTTGATATTGAAATACACAAGGCCAAGAAAATCTACTGTAAGAACATCCTCAACATCAAAGTTAGCAAATACCTCAGTACCGAAGGGAAAAATAATATAATGAACAAATATAATGAACAAAATTGAGCACAATCAATGGTTGAGGTCTCAAAAAATGTATAAGACCTCAGCTTACAGGAAGATGGTCCATAGGCTGATAAAAGCCCGTGATTCCAAAAGCATTTGGCAAATATTTCAAACATACATATATGGGCTTAATCCTAAAAAAACTAACATCATTTCTGATGAGTCCAGGTGTGAATATATTGGCAAGTTGTATTGGGACAAATCAAGAGAGGCTAAATGCGATGTGGAAAGGGACAAGAAATGAAGTGTGAGCAACATGACACTCAAAGAAGGTGATATATATCAGATAATCATTAGAATTAAACCATCTAGAGTGCCTGGACCTGACAGTCTGCCAAATATAGTGATCAAACAAGATCTACGCACATGTGCAAAAATACTGTACCATACCTGTAAGCGGATTCTGGAACGCGTGCACAACCCTATCAGCTGGCAATACCTGTACACAACACATTGGAAATGGGCTTTACAACAGTATGCAGCAAGAAAACAGCATATGGGCCCTGCATCTGCTGGTGCCATAATCTAGCTGTAATGAAAAAAGCTGTCTATACCTTTGCTTTTTAGACAACTCTTGTACATTTGACTGTCCATAAGGGTCCACCTCTTGGAGAGCTAGACTGATGAGGAATTGACCCAACTTTGTTATACTATATACAAGCCCTATACATTACCACAAGTGCCTCAGTCAGAGCTGCTCAGGATTGAATGTTAACCAATTATATCAAAACCTTTGTGGGCCTAAAACAGGGCTGTGTCCCCGCCACGACTTTGACAATTTGTACATGTTGGATCTGAGAATTAGTCTGGAAAATGGTTACAATTTCCCTCCAAAATTAGGAGGGAGGCCTGTGGGGTGGTTGTGCTATGTAGATGACACATTTTAATTGACCAAACCCCCCTGGACCTCCAGCGAACAGTAACCTGCTTATTTGAATATGCGAAAGCAAATGTTTTGAAGGTCAACAAACTAAAACTAAGGTCATGACCCTGGGGGCCAGCAAGCACGGCAGTTTACTTTTCAGTCGGCACATTGGGGGGGAAAGAATAGAGGATGTCAATTCGTACATCTTTTTAGGACGACCCATTCTTTCTTTCCTGGCAACACCCTATTACTAAGACACAACACACGCAAAAGTAATGAGGCGCTGGCTGGTCACAAAAATGGTCATCAACCGCAAATGTGGAGGCTCTGCTGAAGCCGTATTGGAGGTCTGCACAAAAAGTATTGCCCCTTATATTCTGTATGCTTTAGAAACTCTGCCAGAGCGGTATGTGGGTTGGATTACGCTCTATTCTCAGACTGCCTAATGCAGTAACGGTTGAGGTAATCCATTTGGAATTGGGGTTGTCCTCCCTCCTTATGCACTGGAAGGTTGCATGCTGTAATTTGTAATTAAAGCTCCAGAGCAAGGAAGCACATAGGACACCCTAATGTCCCTTATGGCTGAACATGTAAGTGCATTGGAAGACAGAAAAGGTGGCACGCATAAAATTCCAGCCTATAGATAACTTGCCTTGACTGCGCCACACTATTTAGATGAAGTTTGTTTGGAGGGGGTGCACAACATTGATGCACTAACGAGGAAAAAGCATCATGTAAACTGCACCAAGCAGGGTCATCAACCAGGATTCCCAAAAAGCTATGTGACCAAGCTCTGCTGCACCAGGTTGCACCATTTTATCATACAATTAAGATTGAGTATACTACCAATGTATGAGTAAACGGGAGCCTGGAATGGGGTTGAGCATGGGAAGTGACTCTGTCGGTTATGTAATCTCAAAGTAGAAACATCCAGACATATCTTCACGGGCTGCCCAAATTGGGGTAGTATAATTTGAGGGGCTATGGTACATATTGTAATGCAGCAAACAGTATGCAGACTGATCAATTTTGTTCCACTATGTATTCTTTGGAATCTTTAGTAATTACTTATGCAGCTTACAATGTCGGGTCATTGGTTTCCAAAAAGAGATCTCTCATTGCTGAAGGAAAATAGCGCTGCAAAGGCTTAGACAGTAGGGATTAGCGTTGCCCCATTAGTGAAGGCACATCTTAACAATGATGAAATTATTGACTTAACATGTAAAACTGTGATGTAAATTGTGATATATGTGTTTTCATTGTCTTTTTATTATGCCTGTTCTAACATGTACTTGTATTTTATAGTGCAACAAGCTTCTTATAGCTATATGCACGTAAATACACAGAAATAATGATGGACATGGCAAACTGTTTCAACAATAAGCTGGAACTGCTCTGTATCATGATATTTGTAGACAAATGAAAAATAAGGCACAACCATTATTTAATGAGTCCTTTAAATGTCCTTAGAACAGCCATCATCAGTGAGCATGCAAAAGGACTACAAGGAGAGAGAAGTAAAAGCGTTACAACTATATGACCGTAAGCGGTATTATTAAGAGCAACATAAACTCAGGTAGATATAGGTCCAGATAGTTCCACCATAACTCAACAACCAGAGACCACACAAACCTGCAGTGGAACCCTAATCAGCTAAAGTGAGATAAAACCATGTCGGTAGAGCTACTACATGAAAAGCACACCAGGGTTGCCTACCTCTGCAAAACTGCAAGCTAGCGCATCAATTGAACAGTTTAAGATTAGAATTAAGCTCCACTACTTAGCCAAGGAAAACCCATCACACATCCCTTCACTTCACCTCACTAACTGGGGTCTATCCCTCTTGAAAAGGTATTTGCATATGTAGCTAATGTAAATTGGCATATTGACCATGCATCGGCACTAGGATTTTATTTGTATTTTGTATCTTATTTATGTCGGTTCAAAATCTCTCTCCCAGTGTATGTCTCAATATATCACCCAAAAATAACAGATAAACTCTTATTCAGACATCCACCTGCTATTGTAAAGGCACCATGTCTAGTGATTACCTCTGTTACCTGTACCATTGCTGCTCATTTATGTTTAAAAGTATATCTCCTTTGCTCAATAAATACAATAAATAAAAATTGAATACAATCCATGTGTTTTGTTGTGATGTGCAAAAACACAGCTGTGCCGCCTGAATCTGCTTCCTTGTTTTGGGTTAAGATGGTGAGCAGTTCTGGGAAACAACTGTTTACCAATTGTTCAAAATTGTGTCATGATGTCTATTGTAGCATGCATATCCACTCGGTGCAGTTAATGGGCAGGGAAGAACACACTCTGATCCATAAGTGGGACAATAACAGTGGACATAGGGTGACACAAATTTCAGAACAGGATAAGGGTCACACACTGAGAAATGGCAGCCATGTTCGAAAACCCACGTGAAATGGCATCCATTTTGTGCATTTGCCCATTTTGTGGTTTTCCATTTTCAAGTTTAAAATGATCGCAGCCTGAAAAGCTGCTCTGCGCTTCAGAAAAACATGTCTTTACAAGGAATAATTAGCTCAGTGTTTGTGCAGGCCTCAAACCTTGGACATTCAGGCACAAGTACAGATAAGAGGCAATATGTCTCCCCGGCTCCTGAGTCCCAAAACGAATTGCACACACCAATTATTAACAAAAAAATAACATACTCTGTACATTCCAGGAAGGAGGATTGTAAAACAAACTGCCGAGCCACAGATGCACAGCGACCTTTGCTCAAGGCAAACATAGATTAGGTACGCAAGAGTGACTACCTTGCGCTGGGAACAGTCTGAAATGTGTGACTTGTGAGGTAAATCTTTGCAAACATGACGTGGTTGAGAGATAAATGTATTTCAGAGAAAAATGTATACATTGCATGAAATCATAAACTGTCTGAAAATTGACAACCCAAGCAAACCATAACTGTACATAAGGATTTGCAACCCACTATGTAGATTGCTCAATTTCTCTGTGGCTGCCATCAGACATAGTTGAACCTGCGTCCGCTTGAAGTGAATAAAACAGTATTTACTATTTAACTCATGACTGATGGCTTTCACTTTATTTGCAGTACCAAATTTGGGATTCACAATTGGCACCCAACGTGGGGCTGTCCCGATGAATACCCACCGCTTTTTGAGGCCATAGTAAACGGACGCTGGGACCAAAGAGTACCGGGGGACACTGCTGAACTGCTACTCGTCGATCCACGTCTGTCTATTTGACAAGAGGTCATCACAGCAAGAGTCCCGAACCATAAGCTGCGACTGAATATTTGCTTTCTTGGAACACCACTAGCCACAAGCGGTGTTCATTTGATGGGGCATTGATTTTCATTTTGAATCAGGTGAGTATGTTTCATACTGATTGGATATAAAAATATTTTTCAAAATATTTTGCCAGGCAAATTTCATTTTTTTAAGTAAAATATAATGCCTGGTTTCAGTAAGATGCATACCTGTTGGGCAGTACTGTGTTGCAATAGGAAACAGCCAAATGGTTTAAAATATGGTCAGCCAGACCCGGCGGAAGGTTCCACAGCCTATGATATGTACATAAAGTACAGGTCAGGAGCGATAGGCTTAATAGTATTTGGTATTGCCTGTCCAGACACGAAGCAGAACTTCAATGGACGTCGCATAGATCTTTTGAACTAGATAGAATACAACACTTAGAGTCAGTGGTGTTGCAGAAAAAAGGTTAGGCCCGTTGCTTTTGATGCAGTTCGGGACTGGCGCTAGGAAGCTACACAGCACCTCAAAAGAAGCAATACATTTCCATGCAGACACATTACACAAGCAGAAAAGGCTTTAACACATGACCAGAAAAAACAGCAAAAGTCTATTAGGACTATGGATAGGGGCTTGCAATTAGAAGTACAGAAAATATACCCATCAAAAGATTTGCATGCATCTGATGATTTAATAATCAAACTGCTGAAAGACAGGCAAGCACCCCCTTCAGCACCACCACCCCTCCCTATTTTCCACTGCAGCCTGCGGCAGCCAATCCAAAACCACCAGCTCCCGTCACATGCTCTGACCATTGGCTTTCACCCCCTCTCACACAGGAGTTACCTCAGCCCTCGCCACCAACAACAACACCTGCCAATTCGGATACCCCTCTTCTATCATATACGCACCCCCATGATGACTGCAGACCTCTGACTCATAGTACAGTACACCCTGAGCAGAAAGAGGCATTAAAACTATTGGCAGGACTATATATAGAGAAGGGTGATGAAGCCGCTGCTTCCAGCTCTCTAAAAGGTCATGAAAATATCCTTGAACAAAAAAGAATTGCTAGAACAAATGGGACAGTATCTGGTCCATATTTGCGGTGATCTTACTGACACCGCGGTCCCCTATGATTTACATGAATTTTTTTCCCTATACCCGAGATACACCACTGAGAATACATGAACATATGTTAAAATAATATTCCTTTAAACGAGAACTAGACCAGCTACACCAATTAGAATTAAACAGAGTGACAGGCCACACATCTTATGTCCACAAAAGATTTGTACCCGTAAGCATTAGGAATAGTGAAGAAATGTGGTTCATCACACGAGACGCTCTCAGATGGATCTCAAATGCCTCTATCTCCACTATGGAGATCCATGACACTTTCACTTAATATTCCCCATCCATTCAAAGGAAAGCATTGCAAGTTATGGCTGAATATTTGCAAGATGAATGTCTTACTTAAAAATAAAGCATGCTGCCTAGCTGATATTATGACAATATTTAAACACATGCATACTGATGACACCCCGCTGACCTCACTGTCCCTCAACCTAGACTTGCTCCTTAAAAATAGGTTTGAGTATCCCACTGCGCAATTACCCATGAGAGAAGTAGACTCTACTCTTGTGCCACAGAAAGAGGAGCCGGGTGAGGGCAAAGTACTTCCTTTTATTATTGCTGCACATTATATCTCGCAATTTGTACATGTCCCCATCTCAAGGTAGGAAGTTAACATGCTTAAACAGTCTATCCCCGACATCAGAATTAATCTCACAGGATATTATAAAGAAATTGAGTCAGTATTGAACTTTGGGGCACATATATGTGTGATTCCCTGTCATCTCACGGTCAGATTTCTGGAAACATGTCAGAACTGTAGACAATGCAACTGCATTTGGTGATACATAGGCTGCCCTTGTGCTGGCAGACAGAACAAGGAAGACAGGAGAGAAACCTCCACAATGCATAATGACATTGCTTAACCAAATTGTGAACAAACTTACGTCCTTGGTGCCGGAGAAAAGTATTATATGGGATAAGTTGACTGCCTGCATGCAAGGGAAGACAGGGGGAGCCACAGAATACTGTAATAGGTTTGAGCAAGTGTTTTCAGATTTCAGTGGCTAGGATTTCAGTACTGGAGCAGGGAAAAGATTATTTGTTGATGAATTTTTATGTGGACTATTGCCTGACATTCAGTCTCAAATCACTGCCTCTACAAGTGCATGGCAGACTAAATCACAATCCAGAATTCTACATATGGCCCAATATTATGAGAAAAGAGTGAACAGTGAGAAGGAAAAGAAAATGTTTGATTTAAAGACTAGGGTGCTCTTGCAGCAAATTGCAAGGGGACCAAGGGGAGGGAATGCCCAACCTAGAGAACAGGTTACCCCATACATGGGAACTGTGAATGTGAAACATTGCGCACATTGTAAGCCATTGGAGTGGCACAGTGTCCGATCCTCCAGCAGAAAGCGAATGGGATGTCAAATAGAAGGTCGAGAGCACGTAGGAATAGCATGCAGTGGCCAAACAGAAATCAGTTCTCCCAGAACCAGCAATATGACAGTAATGCAGGTAATCAAATTGGGCAACAGAATACTACCGGTGCAAACATTTTCGAAAACATTTCCCACACTTATTTTTTCATAGGATTATATATTTGATGATATACTGTTTCACTAGGACAGCCCGAAGCAGGATCTCGAACCCACCCCTTTCCCCGTAGACCCGAAAGGACCCTACATAAACAATAAAGTTGGTGATATGGCGCACACTTTTCTAGTGGATGCAGGAGCAAAAAATGCTCTTTGAACACTTAAAGTTTCCAGATATTCTCCTTTCAGGGCAAAAAAGTGTATCATATCAGTAGGGTTCTCTGGTACCCCAGTAGTAAGCTCGGTCTCCCAACTGATGACGATTTCTTTTGGGCCCTTCACTGACTCATGTACCTTTTTGTTGACAACCAACTGCAGTGAAAATCTGCTGATACTGAACTTATTAAACAAATTACATGCAATAAATTACTGCTCTTCGGATTGGAGTTTACTTGAACATTTCTGCCCAGCAGAATTCCACCTCACAATTCATGGCTTATCCTTTACCCAGTGAGCTGCACCAAGTACCTACACATCTGTTGGCAATTATTGACAATGATGTTGGAATTCTAGATGCTGACCAGTGCACTTGGTTTTAAGCACCAGTCTTACATTGCCACACATTCTCCAGTATAAAGTTTCAGTTGAGGGTGAGCAAGAACTTAAAAGTATTGTCTCTGACCTCGTACATCAAGGTGTGGTAGAAGTAATTCTTGTGTGACTTGCAATAGCCAGATTTTGCCTGTTTACAAGAAAGGTAACAGCACATTACCTTACCATTTTCTTACTGATTTGAGTGCTATTAATAAGATTATTTCACCCTAGTTATCAATTTTTCTTCTTGACATCACTACCATTTTAACCATTTTTCAGCAATTGATTTCAAAAATGCATTTTTTAGAATGTTAGGCAGAATTACATGCAATACCCTTTGGGAACACCACACACAATTAAGACTACACGTGACAGTACAAATTCACCTTTGGTACAAGCCTGTACTACACAGTAAAGTGTCAGCGATGGCTGAGCAGCCAGACCTATCTCAAGAGTAAGTGTGAAGTATCACTAGTTACACAAAGGACAGAAATTACAATGATTCAAACAACCACTGACTCAAGGTTTCTGAGTAAAAGAATATACATTTATTTACACATCAGTTGTAAAACATTTCACTAAAGTAAAGCAGTTGAAAAATCACACTCTAAATACACTACACCACACCCAGTAGATTCTGGACAAGTTAGCCTCAAAAAGAAGTGTGAGCAAACTGGCACTCCAGCAATTTAAAAGGGAGGGAAAGACAAAGTTAGGCAAGAATTGAATACACCAACAAATAAATAAGCAGGGTAATCTAGAAGAAGGAAATCAGGTTCAAGCAGGGCCTGGCCCAAAGTCAATGGGTCAGAGTCTTTTGCTCAAGATCACTCAGTTCGGGGTAGTTCGCGGTTAAGTCTTTGCCCAGAGTTCCAGATGAAGTTGGTTGGCAGAAAAGTAAGTTTAAAGAATGGAGAAGGACAAGCACTCGGATTCGCAAAAGGTTTCACACTCTTTCATCGCGTCTGAACGAAACGGACAACCAGATTTGAACAGTACCTTAAATGGAGAAGAAGGCTGTAGCTGAGGCAACTGCTGGACTGACATGAAGTAGGAAGACTGGAGGGTCCTGCACTGCCCAGAGAAGAAACCAGCAGCAGAGCAAAGCAACGAATAAAAGGTGCGCGCCTTAAAATGCAAGCTGGGTCCGTTCCTCCTGGCTCACCGGTTCACTGTAGCTCTGTACAGCAAATTCGACCAGAGACGGGAGACTGACGAGCAGTTTGGCAAACTGGTTTGTTTGTTGTTTGTTTAATTTATTTGTAGAGCGCTCTGGACCCGTGGGTAGAAGGGCGCTTTAAGGATACGGTTACAGTCATGAAATATGCATTAACTTTTACAGGTTGTTCCCACCAGCTCCAGGGGAGAAGATTCCTTGAAGATCTTCCCTGTCGTTGGAGTATGAAGATTCGGACCAGCAGCAGGGCTTCACCAGGTGGTTCAGTCGTAGGGGTGCTCTTCTGTCAGCTCCTCTTGGTTCTTTCATTCCAGTGGCGACTCTGCCTTTCCAGACCCAGAGAACTGCTTTTTATGTCATTTTCCACTTTCACACAGCCTGGCTGTTAATCACACAGCAGGGTGGCTGTCCCACTGGGACAGTCACCACAGCCGATCAGAGTGTGACATGGGTCTCCAAGGAGACCCTGTGCAGGGAGTCCTAAACCCCTCCCTCACACCCTGTTCCCCCAGACATTCAGGCGCCTAAGGAGGGCTTCTGTGTAGAAGCCCGCGAAAGGATGGTGAAAAAAGGAACCAAACCTGGTTTGGTCCGCAGAGAAAAACACGAGAAAGACTTTTACAAAAAGAAATGCCAAATAAACCCAGCCGGAACTGTATAAAAACGTATATGGTCTAGTGGGTTTAAGTTCGAGGCTACCAAGATAGCCTAAAACAATACCAGGGCTATTTAAGATAACCACGGTAGGAAAAATAGGGTAGGTACCACTGCCACCTGCCAAGTCTTAATGAAAAGGGAGCAAAACAATCCTCCAAGAGAAACAGACAAAAAGGGATAAGTATTACCCCTTTCCAGAACTCTATTTAAGATAGTTTGTACTGGGTCTGTGAGTTTTAAAAGTGACTAATAAAGTCAATGGCAACTTTACATGTTCTGGGAGACAGTGGTCAGCCCCAGAAAATGGAGTCAGAGTTGGAGTCAGAGTTGGGAAGCCAAAAAGACAAACTTGTGTCACTGCACTGAAGGTGCTGTGTAACACACAGTAAAAGTATTATGCCTATGGAGTAGGAGAGGCTCATCAGTCTATGAACACAAAGAAAAAGTTAAACACATACAGTAAAACACATGTAAGAGTGGGAAAAAAGTGGGAAAAAAGGCTAACACTCTTACCAGGTGAAAAAATAAATCCTAGAAATCCAGCAAAGCTGCTGAGGGACTCAGTAGGTAAGGGAAATTAACCATTCTGGAGAATTCTCCCTAACATAGTATACCCACACACCCGGATTGTAGATATTTGTTTGCTTTTACCCTTTGGAGACGTTCCTTTACTTTCACCCGAATGCCGCAGGGGTACATCAAAAGTCTTAGCATTTAAAGTAGGGCCCTCAAGGGACAACTATATACGCTTGAATTATTCTCGTCATGCGTGCTAATACAATACATAGATGACTTGCTTATCGCTGCAGATTTAGAGAGAGCTTGTAAAGAGGGTACCATTCTGTTACTGAAACACCTAGCTGACAACTGACATAAGGCTTCTTTAAAGAAATTCCAGTATTGTCAACAGGATTCCGCCTACTTAGGTTACGTTGTGTCGAAAGAGCGTAGACGCCTCACACATGAAAGGATAAAAACCATCTCTGACAAGGCGGTACCAAATACTCAGAAAGAGGTTAGAGCTTTTATCAGGATGGCTTCCTATTGCAGGCAATGTATTCCAAATGTTTCTCTTTTCTTTAAGCCTTTGTTAGCACTGACAATAAAAGATGTAACTTTACCTCTACCTTGGGATACAGTTTGTCAAGACGCTTTGATCTTCTCAAAACTGCTCTATGTTCCACGCCAGAATTGGGGACACCAAATTACTCCAAAGAATGTGTGTTGTTTGTGCTTTGGCTGTTTTGACACAGGAACATGGAGGAAAGAACAGACAATGCAGTTTATTTTGACTGCATGTTAAACCCGGTTGCATGCGCTTTGGCGAAATGTCTCATGAGTGCGGCTGCTGCCGCCGCCTCAGTAACACGAAGTAAAGACATGCTTTTGGGTCACTCCCTAACCATGATAGTGCCTCACTCTGTAGATGTACTACTGAATAGAACAAAAACTCAGCATCTCACATCTGCCCATCTCACAAGATACAAGCTTGTCTATTTGCAGCCCACATCAAAATTAAGAGATGCAGTTCTTTGAATCTGGACGAGCTTTTACCTCCTCTAGACGAGGACAGTACTAATCACACCAATTATGATTGCCTCTATGTCACTGAACAGGACACAAAATGGAGGATTGATTTGAGAAACACACCCTTGCCATCCCCGGATGGGGACATTTTTTATGACGGTTCTTGTTGTGAACTCCCAGACGGCACGTCTACCGCTGCCTATGCAATCACCACCTCAGACACCATTGTCAAAAGCAGAAGAATTCCTCCCAATTCTGCCCAGGCTGCAGAAAAACTTGCTTTAACTAGAGCTTGTCAGATATCCCAGGGGCTCCCATTATATATTTATATTGACAGTCAGTATGTCTTTGGAATAGCTCACAACTTTGGGAGAATATGAGCCGAGAGTGGATTTTTTACATCTCATTGTACTAAGATGCAACACCGCCCCTTGATAGAGCAACTCTTGTCAGCATTGGCCCTTCAAAACAACTGGTCATATTGAAATGCGCAGCACACCAGAGAATCACTGATGATATTGGGAAAGAGAATGCATATGCAAACAAAATAGCCAAGCAAACTGCCACAGACCCTCACATAGGAATGTACGTATTGAGACCTGCTAGGTGGGTCACTGAGAGTGGGATGATAGAAGAGGGCATTCGCAGTGTGAAAGAAATTCAGACTTTAGCCACATCAGAGGAAATTGATCAATGGGGTTCTGGACCATCGGGGTTGGATGATGAAGGATGCTAGTTTGATCATCACAAACAAAGATGGATGTTGCCCAACACGCTTATGTACCAGCTGATGTTACTACGGCACATGGGCTGGCTCACATTAGTGCAAAAGGTATTTGTAAACATTTAAACCCAGTATGGAGAAATGACAACATCCCCAAAATTGCAGAATGGGTAGTTCAGAACTAAGGCTGTTTTGGAACTCCTTTCATACCATTCATAGTGATCCATTTTGATTTCATTGAAATGGAACAATGCCAAAATTACAAATATGTGTTAGTAGTAATATGTGCATTTAGCAGATGGGTTGATGCCTTCCCTTTGAAGGATAATACTGCTATGTCAACAGCAAAAGTAATGCACAAAGAGTACCTCCCTAGATTTAGGTTACCTAGAGTAATATGTAATATGATAATATGGTCCGACAATGGGCCTCATTTTATTGCTGCCATAATACAACAGGTGTGTGATGGGTTCCAGATCAAGAAGAAATTCCATTCCTGTCAGCATCCTCCGAATGTCGGGTTGATTGCACGCTGCAATAGAATACTTAAGAACAAGCTAGGGAAGTTATGTTCACACAGTTAACTGAAATGGCCCAATGCCCTAGCTCTATTGTCCAATAGAACCACAGCTCAAGCAAAAACTGGCCTTTCTCCCTATGAGATAGTGATGGGGAGACCTACTAATGTATAGAAGGCACCCAGACCTAAAAAACTATCTGACATTGAATACCCATTATTGGTTGATTATTGTGACCAGTTGACTCAAAATTTCCATTTGATTCACCAACAGGTTTGTGCAGCAATGCCCAATAAATACATGCACCCTGGTTACCTCATTCTAACAGGGGATTATGTCCTTGTGAAGGACTTTGAGTGAAAATCCAGTCTTGCTGCTTGCTGGAAATGACCCTATCTGGTGCTACTGGCCACTCAAATGGCTGTTTGAGTGGATTGAAAGAAGCACTGGATTCATGCAGCACACCTAAAATGGGTACCCATGCCTTTATCCTATGACAAATGGGTAAAGGAGGGGGTAGGAGATTCTGAACATGAGTAGGTCCCCAAATACGTGCCTTTCAGTGTCGGCAAATACAGTTCGAGCAGCCAGATTGTTCACCTCCACGCCCGGATACTGACACCTTGTTCACAGACCACTCTGTGCCTGGGGTGTCCAGATATAACCATTGGCCATGCAAATAACTAGGGAATGACATTTTGTAAGTAGGAAAGTGTGTTAAAATGCTCCACCCACAGGAAACCAACTATATTACGTCCATTGCCCCCAAAGATGCCCGGAGGTAGAGGGGGGCACGGAAGGGAAGACTACAAGCAAGATTGGCCACATGGTCAGGTGCCACTGACGGATGGACTTATAGAGCCTGATTCAGTGAGGCTTCTTAACAGACACTAAAGGACTGTGGGCCTCATTACGACCCAGGCGCTAATGGGTTAACAGTGCCGTAAAAGGCTGCCGCACCGTTAACCTATTAGCACCTAATTACGAGGTCCCTTTGCAGGACCTGACCTTAACGGCTGGTGTAGACCAGCAGTTAAAGTAGGGACCCGCAAAGGGACCTTGGTGCTAATTACGGTGCCGCAATTTGCGGCACCATACTTAGCGCCTTCCCGATTCCCATTGAGCCCTATGGGGCAAAAATGGTAATGGGGAAGGGCCATGGAGGAAGGGGGAATTACCGCCCTGCCAACCTTGTAATGGGGTGGTAGTTCCCCCTTTCTCCATGGCGGAGTCGGTAACTTACCGGCATGGACCATGGTGCTAATAGCACCATGGTCTTCTGCCAGGGTCGTAATGAGGCCCTATCTGTTTGGGGCATGCCGGTACGATGACATGGAAAGTATTGCCACTGGAGATACCAGCTCTAAAGGACTGTGTGTTATCTCTCCAGCTCCTACTATAACAGCAATGGCTCTTTATTCTAAAGGCAGCAGTAGTCTTAACACGTATAGGCAGTTAGTATAACAACACACACTCTTACCTTGTCTTCTACCACCGTGCGGTTATTAGGAATCTACCTGAATCCCCCTCACCCTGCCTTATAAACCAGGCGTGGAGTGGAGGAGTCAGGGAAACCCTTGGTTGGGAGAAAACTCTGGTAGCTGGGGATCGTTGAGGGTTCTGGGAAACTGCCGCCAAGGCTAGTGAGCATCCACGAGCAGCTGGACGCACTAAGGAGTCTTGCATAGATGGCTGTGTCTGTGTATAGAACCCCGACTGTTGGTGTAAATGAGAAAAGTAGTGAGACACCGTTAAGTAGTATGCGAATATCAGAAAACGGGAGAGAGGAGGAGAGCGTACCTGGGGAGGAGTTCTAGAGGACTCTATTTGTTGGGAACGTGGATTCCGGGAATTCTGGCACTAGAGAGGTAAACAGAGATCCACAGCGGCTCTCTCGGGTTCATTCTAATAACAAAAGATGGAAAGGTAAGATTGGGATCTCTCACTTTCACTAAGGATGTAGATGGTAGTTGCAGAGGCCATACCCTGTAGCAAGAATTGTAAGGATTGTCTCCGCGATATGATGTGACATCCACGGTCAAGATGGAAACTGGGTAATGTAGTCCAAGTAGGAAATGAAAGTACCTCCGCTAGGACAAAGGAGGCAGAGTGTGATTATCGGAGGATTTAAGCAAGACGGTAAGTGTCAGAGGAAAGCAAACAACTTACTCGTAAGAGAATGACAAACAGGCTAAGTCCAAGACGGGAACCAAGCAAAACTGGTCAGGGGATTCGCTCACGGGAAACCCGCTAAGGAGATGAGAAAAGAGAGTAAGTAAACAAGAGGAATATAGAATTGCAGAGCGATCAGGGATTTTAAGTAAGGATCCTGGTTAACTCACAGAGCGTGGCTGACGATAGTCATAGCAACGCGCTGCTCGTTCTGTGTTGACACCGGAAATACACTTCCATGATGATGGGGAGGAGTCGCAGTTTCCCAATGCAGTCGGAGAACTGAAATGATGCTCGAGGAAAGCGATGCCATCTTGGGAGGATAACACAGTATACCTTGCGCATAACGCCAATGGTGCCAGACAGACCAGTTCCGCGCAGTACCCATGACACTATGGTCAACTAGAGACAGATGTGTAATTATAGCTATTGTAGCATGTAGTGTGCTCATATTGATACCTGTGTTATGGTTTTTGGAAAGCTCTCACCCCCTTAGCTCGATGTTGCCTACCCTGTCTCCTTTTCATGTGCACACCCATACAATCTGCCCACTTGAGCTTGAGAGGGGTATCTCAATAATACCCTCATAAAGATGATGAATGATACTCATGTGATCCTAAACATGACAAATTGTTGGGTATTTTCCCACCTCCCCCAACACGGTGAGAAAGGTTTAGGTACATATATTCTCTCCCATTATCAACTGCTTGCTATGCCTCCTTTAGGGATTTGTTATTTGGCAAATGGAATGATAGCACCACTGGTATCTTTGATGGCAAAAATATCAATGCGTTTGATCAACAGGTGTTACTGCCTCTGGGATGCTCTGTCTTTGCTAACAAATGCACTACCAACATCACCTCTACCAAACTTACAGATAGGAATTCTAGGCCATACCAATCGATTATATCATTCCGAATGGCATGAGTAGAAAATAGGGAAGCAACTCCCCCAACTTACACCATCAACAATAATCCTGACACAGTACCATTATGTTTAAATAAAGAAGGTTTTTGGTACATGGGTATGTACGACAATGCACAATGTGGTGTTGGTGAATGAGACAAGGTCCTTATACATTGGGGGATCCATCTCCTTTGTCTGTGGGAAACAAGCATATCATTGGTTACCCCTAGATTGGAGGGGAACATGTTACTTAGGGATACTATTGCCAGGGGTTTACTTATTTCAACTGCAGAAAAATTAAAACATCACCCTAGGAGGGGGATCAGTGATGACACACCTCTCCAAATATCAGGGTATGTGGCAAAAGCAATGGTTCCCTTCTGGGGCCAAGCGATAAACACTCGAGATATCAGAAATTTGGCTCGTCTATTAGAGAGGATAGCTCAGCAGCAACATGTTTGCCTTAGAAGCAAAATGACACAAAGCAACACAGGTTTGATCCCGGGTCCGTGCTTAGAAACCTCTGGGTATTTAAGCGTGTTATAAATACGCAATTAAGACCAAAAAAAACAATTATGCAACAAAAAAAAAACAATTCCTGCAACAGTGCCTTGATGCCCATGGGCTGTGTGAGCGCTTTAAACATGAAAATATATAAATAAAATAAATAAATAAAGAGAAAACAATTAATGAGCCCACTGATATATTGTTCAATATGATGTTAGAACAGAGAGCTATTAAACTGGTTGGCCTTCAAAATAGGATGGTGCTAGATGCCATGCTTGCTGAAAGAGGGTGAGTTTGTAAAATGGTCTGGTCAGCATGTTGCGTGTATATAGCAGACTCCTCTCCTACTGTGTTTCAGGCTATCAAAAGGTTACACAGACTGGGATCTGAAATTCACGTTGATGAGGGTAGTTGGGACATTGGGAGCTGTGCTTAGAATCTGTTTACAGCCTGGAGCTGGAAAATATTCTCTGCACTTGCAATACTTGTTAGGGTTATTTTGTTGTGTTGCTGCTGCATACAATGTCTACCAGTTTTAGGTTCTACACTACGTAACTGCTGTTGTAGGGCTCTGGAAAAATTCCACCTGAACCTTGCCCTCATGTTTAAGTGACTAATGCACTAATTATACAGGATATGGAGATCAGACAATGTATGGCCATTAATAGAGACAATTATGATGATGTTTGACTTGAATGTGTTAGGCTAAAAGGCGTATTTGTGAAATTACATTCATTTTTTGTTAGTCTAAGCTCTCACATTGTAGCTCACATTCAGACTCCATTTTGTCCATTTGCCCATTTTGTGGTTTTCCATTTTCAAGTTTAAAATGATCACAGCAGGAACATCTGCTGTGCTCTTCAGAAAAACATGTCTTTGCGAGGAATGATTAGCTTAGTGTTTGTGCAGGCCTCAAACATTGAATATCCATGCACAAGTACAGCTAAGAGGTAATATATGTCTCCCTGACTCCTGAATCCCAAAACTAATTGCACAAACCAATTATTAACAAAAGCATAATATATGCTGTACATTCCAGGAAGGAGGATTGTAAAACAAACTGCCGAACAACAGATGCACAGCAACCTTTGGTCAAGGCAAACATAGATTAGGAATGTGACTTGTGATGTAAAATTGTGCAAACATGACGTGGTTGAAAGATAAATGTATATCGGAGAAAAAAGTATACATTGCCGGAAATCATTAACTGTCTGGAAATTGACAACCTAAGCAAACCAGAACTGTATATAAGAATTTGCAACCCACAATGTAAATTGATTAATTTCCCTTTGGCTGCCAGCAGGCATAGTTGAACCTGGGTTCACTTGAAGTGAATAAAACTGTTTTTTTTAATTTAAATCGTGACTGATGGCTTTCACTTTATTTGCAGTACCAGATTTGGGATTCACACCAAGACAAGTGTCAAAGACATGGATTTTTCAAACCCCCAATTACCTGTTGCACCAGCATATTCCATTATACAGGCCACTCACATGTCTGGGGTCCTAAGCAAAACGTGAGAGTTGTTCTCTCTCCAGAAAAGGTCTACCAGCGGCTCTCTCTAACTTGGTTGTGCAGTAAATTTGGCATAGAAGTACCTCTATGCACCCATCTATTCACTCCCTCATTTAATGTGCATTTTTACTCTCCTTCGGGGTACACCTCTATAATGAGTTGGCACTAGATCTCCTTCATAATTTCACAACCAAAATGGTAAGTAATGGTATTTAGGGACTTATAGTCTCATGGGTTCTGTTTTAGCCAAGTAACAGTATAATGTGGTGGAGAAAAGCAGAGCTACCACCAACCCTACTAACACATACACCTTAAAAGGTATTCCTTTACATTTGCCTCAGTCAACAAAAAATTCCCAAAAGTCTACCCAAACCTCATTACACTTCTCCATCTGGTCCTCATTGATACAGGACCTCCTCTCTAATGTCACTGGTTTTAGAATATCAGAGAGAGACAGGTCTCCATGTTTACTCATCTCCTACCTTTCCATCCCCCCGAAAATGACTATTTTTGCATCTGTCACTTCATGTCGAGAATGTTCTCCCAAGTACATATATTTGCAGGTCAACGTTTATTGCATGACTCTGACTTTCAAATAGTATGAACTCCTTTTGATATTTTACACTGTTTTATTTGTTTCTGTCATTTTGTCTCCCAATTCTGAATGCCATTTTGTTTTATAGAGAAAAAAGGACTTATTCCTGACTCTCCATTGTATACCAAGACTATTGGTATTTAATGTAAAGCACATATGCTTAATAGTAGCCTTGTGTAGTTTATACAGGAGAGTACTCACTGGTCTACTTTACTGCACATTCTTGCAGGTCCATGTGCCTATACGGGATGCTGGTGGCCAAACTATATTTTAATCTCAGTTGATTACATGGCATCGCAGTTTCTCCAACAAGGATTTGAGCCAGCTGCTCTGCATGAACATGCAGTACAATAGCTGGGCTACAGTCTTAGAGCTGAAATGTATTCCTGCATTCCCCATAATTGGACAGCTTTGTCTCTTTATGGGTCTCCACCGAAAATACCTTACATTTTTTAAAACATAAACATTACAATGAGTGGGCATGCATTTTTCTCCAATGGCACTTTGCATTCTTTACTGTGTCAATGTTGCTTATCCTATGATCAGTTTGGGCTCAATAAAAAAAAAAAAATGCAAGATTATCAAGTATCCCAGAGTGCCTGGAACAATATTCCATATGTCCATCAGATAATGGAGTGTAAAACCTGGATTCTCTGCACTGCAACATGTATGGCAGTGGAAATAAAACCGTGGGTGTCTTAATGTTTGGAATGATGTGCAGGACAATTAGAATGCCAGAAGAATATCAGGATAGCACTGGCACACTACATGCATTATTCTTCAACAAACTGAGGAAAGACAACCACAATACAGGAATATACAAACACTGTATCGCTTTAAATGTGTGTCATGAACCTGGAGAAAAAAACAATTAAAAAAATAATAGTTTTTGTTTATTTCCTCGAATGCGAAACTAACTAAACATATGAAGTGCCATTAAATAGCTACTACTGCTGCTGTTCTTCCGGCAACTCGTTATTATGAAAGCTGCTGCAGAACAACCTCAGAGATGGATGTGAGATTTGTCACTGCCTCCTTCACCCTAAAGCCACTTGTAAATTCCTTGTGGAATGACGTTTAGCTTTCCATAGAAAATGGGCAGTATGAGCAGAAGCAGACCATCTAAAATATTTAAGGTGACATTATCCTCACCAAAGAAAAATAATTAAATTTCTTGGTGCAGTATGGATTAGCAGAAGAGTGTTTTAGAAAAATAAACAATGGCACAGCTGTAATGGGACCACTTTTCTGTCTAAGGTACCTGTGCAAATAGCATTTGAACTTCTCTTACACTCCAGTTTACCATTTTCCTTTCCACATTAATGTACTGTTGTTCGCATTTTCTGTAGTCCGCAATACCAGTACATTGGCTTCAATACACTCTCTAACTTTACAACATTGTTAAGTGCAAATTTTGTGACTCTTTTGTTTATGTGAAAAGAAAGGTACCAGACTGTTATATCTAGGTACAATCTCAAACACGACCATGGATGGGGATCCCCCATTTCCCTCACATAGCCCACATCCCCACCCCCTCACCCCACCACACATCTACTCCCCTACCCCAACGTACACACATACATGTATATGTAATTTGTCGATTTCGACCATAAGTACAGATCAAAGTGCAGACTTTTCAAAAGACAGTCTTTTAAAACATGTACTGCGCATGGACATACAGAGTTTGAAGGGATATATCACTTCACATAACATGTTTCACAGTTTTGATGCAGCGGGCTGCGGTGCAGGAGAAATACTTGGTTAAGTGGCAAATTAAACTGTAATATTGTCAGAGGCAGTGGGCCACGCTCTGGGTGGGTGCATGGGAGAACATCCCAAAGCCTTTTCTGGATACCATTAATTATGTGATATTGAATACATTAATACGTTATAATGTATAATTATTCCAGTAATCTGGAGATTTACTGATTGCCATAACTAGATGAGCACATACTTTATTTCGTACGTGTAACTTGTGATTTGGGCTCAACATCCCACTACATTTGAATACATTTAGGTGGTCCTTCCTAATTATATTGTACTCGCTTTTATTCGGGACTACCATTAATAGCAGGATCAGGCAATTCTCTTGCTGAGTGATTTGCGCAAATCTCTATTTCACTGGCATAGAATGTGGGGATTTGGCACTTAATTACAAGGCCTGAATCACCCCGGGAAATCCATGGATAGCCGAAAAAGTTCCTGGAGCGCATCACTCAGGTAAGTTTATTAAACAATGAAAAGATACACGTTGCATGGAGGAAGCATGCGAGGTCGAGACCTGCATTAGCAAGGCAACCTATCATGATAAGATGTAATATCGGACTGTGCAGTGTTCATTAAATAAAATGTTACTGTTGATCGAATAAACTGAAGGGACAACTTAAACCAATTTCTAAATGTGTAAATCCGCTCAGTAACCAAGTTTGACCCTGAACTGTGCTCATTGGAAATGTGGGGGCTGGGAGCATGGGCAGCTCCCAGGATGTCCTGATGGTGGGTTTCCACTAGTAAATCATGGCTGTGTTCCAAGAAGACCTAGAGGCTGAAAGTCCTCGTCAGTGTGCACATGCAGGGCAACACACGTGTGTTAATGCTAAAGAAAAGTCTAGTACCGGATGGAAGTCAATGACACTACTGTAAAAGACTAGCATGCCCATTTGCTTCAAAAGAAAATGAAGGGGACGTTCCTCCGCTCTGCGCAATAGCAGTGGGTTGTCCTCAGGCCGCATCTCAACATGCAGATAATCTGAATAATTGCCTGCAAATAGATCGGTGTTATGACAAGGCAGTGACTCTCACTAGCAAGTGTGACTGGATCAGAGAATATCACATCAGTCATTGTTATCTCCGTTTTCACCCCGTTTGTTTTGATAGAATAATGAGTATATATGTTTAAAACCAGATCATTTAAGCACTAGAAGACACATATGCCTATAGTTTGTGATACACAAATGTGTCATATTAATTAAATATGAACATTCAATGAAATACATGCAATTATCAAATTAATTCAAGGAGTACAAGTGAATACTGTGGTGTAGAAGTTGAGGTTGATTGGTTTCGACGATGGTCTGGGGATGGGTAATGACTTTGAATGGAGCAGGGTATATCGGTGGGATGACTAGAGGAACCTTGCCTGGTTGAGCAGTACAGTGGTTTCCTGGGGTGGTTTGTGGCAGAGGTGTGTCGGGAGAATAGTGGAGGAATTTAGTAGAATAATGTGTGTGTCACGTGGTGAAGTCAGGATCTGATGATCAGTTTCCACAGCTGAAAAGATTCATTTTCTGTGTAAAAATTGAAATAGTTGTGCCCTATTTTTAAGGAACATGTGGAACTAATTAGTTACCTCTGTGAACTCAACTGGTGTACTACCTGCACTGAACACTTCATGCAGATAGCAGCTATGAAGACATTTTTAGTGTGGCTATCACGTAGTGCTTAAGCACCATCTATAAGCCATAACTAATGCATTGGAGTACAGGTATGAAGGAGATGGCACGTGAGGGGTTGGGACAGCTTGTTGGTGCTGCTTGGTAATTAACCGACCACTGACTGCCATGGCTATGCTAATCCTTATGTTATGTTATGTTATGTTATGTTATTGGGCATTTGTATAGTGCCTATAACCATTGATATGATTCCAAAGCGCTGTGGTTTGAACAACTACGGGGACCGTAGCCCAGGTTAGTGGAGAGAGTGATGTAGTAAAGCATGCTTTGATACACTCAGGATGTGTGAAGCTAAGGTGAATTAAGTGGTGTGTAGGTGCATTCTAGTGCTAGGCGTGGTGCAGTAGTTGTATGAGATCAGTCGAATGTGTTCAGCAAGGCCAATTGGACTTGTCTAGCTGCATTCTGGTGGCGGTAAAGTTTGTGAATGGAAATATGTGTGGAGCTCGGCCTATTTTTCATTTGGCGTAGCTGCGTTCTGAAGACTGTTGAAGAGATCATGGAGGTTTGTGCATATAGCCCAAATTAATTGAGAGTTTCTGATGAGCTATCAGTGCCTGTCAAGCGACTGGTATCTCTCTTTGGGTTTCAGGGCTATTTGGCTAAGGTCACTTCTGTGTCTTGTTGGGTCAATTGTTTCTTGGCGTTGTTTGTTGGAGGCTGACAACAAGATCTGTCCCAAAATATATTGTTAGAGCAGTGGTGCTAGAGATGCCCTTTGGTAGTTCTGCTAAATAAATGTCCAGATAGTTGGGATTAGCAAAATACAAGTACTAGAATGTCCTTTGTTATGCAGTTCTGCTGAGGATTTCCAGATGAGTAGGACTAGCAAGCATGGGCATTTCCTGGACTAATAGTCTAGTGCATATTTGCAGACCATTCACACCCACTACCTTCCCCACCCTCCCAAAGCACATCCTGCTGGGATCTCTTTGAGCTTGTTCTATCAAACGGTACCATCAAACGTTATGTCAGTCTACTTTCTAAGCAGTCTGCCGGGAGTTAATGGCTTAATTACATCTATAAATTAATACTGGCATAAGAAAAACTCCTCAACTCCTATCTCTTCCAAGCACTGAAATCCTTTTAAAAACAACCAACGACAAAGCTAACCATTGTATCTTGAGGTATTTCATAGAAATTGCCATCATTTGCCCAGGAAATCACTTAATTGTTCAACAGTTGTGATCTTATGGCCAGGTAGTACAATGATATCTGTGCATAGCACATGCTTATCTCATACCTACATAACAGCCCACACTGTTGACTTTTCAATGCTTGTTATATTGTGTTCACTGCATTAGTCATGCATTCATCTGTTAGCCAATGATTTAAAGCAAACATTCGAATAATCAATTCCGCAGGTTCCATAGTTTCAGACAAAACCGCCTATTTTATTGCCCCTGAACATAAGAAAAGATTTAAAGACCACTCTGAAGCTCAGAAGTGGCGAGGCAGCACACTCAACCTCTGCCACAGGAATACCAGTTCAGCTAATGGAAATAAATGAGTCTGCTAACTATTGGCTGTTGCCTGCATAATTGTGCACTTTTAGAATTCTCTGAATACATGCTGACAATGCTGACGTCATTGAATAACGCACAACAATTTCTTATTCTTGTTTGCAAGAACAGTTTTTTAATTAAATGTTCATGAAGGTTTAATTTCTTCAATGGACATCAATGCTCTAAATTCTTTAAAGAGAAAATATAATTAGAACTTTGAATAAGGTATTTATTGTAATGAAGATCCTCCTCTGCAAGAGCCTATTTTCAGGAAGATAAACAAAGGAGTTGTATTTCTCTTTTAAAATTCTCAGACATCGCTTTGATTTGCATAACAATCCTCTTGCCACCTTTATATATGTAGGCAGAATTTTTCAATACGACTTGACAGGGAATTGTGTTGAATACAAAAGTAAATGTCAGCGCCGAGGGAATTCATGGATCTTATAATGAGATTTCAAATATGAAGTACATCTTCATCTGTCCTGATTTCTGAATATATAAAAAGGCTTTTCAAGTTATTGAAAACGTATTTGACAAAATAGTTTGCAACAATGAAATTGTGACTGAAATTTATAAAACTGTACTCTTTCCTCTTTTACCTATTACAATAAATGCATGAAATACATTGAAAAAAAGTATAACGTTCTGTGTATTAATGGTTTCACCTGGACACACACATCTACGAGATTTTAACACTAAGATGCAGGACCACCTTCCCAAACGTTTGGCTGATTGTGTCAATTACATGCAATATTTTATTTCAAAAGGGACATTGGCTCTGACCTTGAATAGGGCATCACATTGTACATCAGTTAAAGACAGCATCATTGGTCTCATTGTCAATGTGGCTATTGTAGGAGAAAGGGTTCCTTCCTTCTAAATTATAAAAACATTAAAATGCCAGTGTCTGGAATGTCTCCCATGTCCAGGCACAAAGGACCACGAGATGCAACAGGGAGTATGGAGTGCTAGCACTTGCTTGTTCCCTAATTCAACTCAATGTTGCAGTGTGCACTCAAACGCAAGCTACATACAATGCACTACAGTTGGAATGTCTTGAAAAGCACACACTTCAACCTGCATTCCTGGCACCAATGCTGCATCTACTCATCTTTGAAGGTATGCGGCCAGACCCTGTTATGAACCCACTACTTTAACATGAACAGGATGTCAGAAAGGTGAGGACTGCCAGTGAATAACCCAGGCAGAGCATTTGCCTGCCTTCTTGGGTACTTGAGATAGTGCCCCAGGCTGCGAAACGGTGGCTGTCCCACTCGATGCAAAAGAAAGAGGTGATTGTTGGAACGTTTAGAATTAATCTTAAACTTCTGGCAATTGCTCTTTGATTTGCAAAACAATCCTCTTGCCACCGTTTAAAAAAAATATTGCTCCATTGCTCTGTACAACCCTCCAGACCATCGTTCTTCACCTGCCAAGCCATTTTAGAAATGGGAAATACCATATGCAAATCAGGTGTGGTCCCACCCACAAAGGGGCAGTCCAGCCCAAGCTGCTAGGTCATTTACCTTTTTCACGAGACCACAAGCATCCCCAGACATGTTTCGGCTTCATTCAGCATCATCAGTGAGCTTAAGATTAATTCTAAAACTTCCCACCATCACCTCTTTTATTTTACTGTAGTCTGTCCTGTACCTGCTGGGCCTAGAGACCTAAGCTACTCCTCACTGAGGAGGCCCAATAAAGCCGAAACATATTTGGGGATGCTTGTGGTCTCCTGCAGAAGGGATGCGATGTAGCAGTTCTGGCTGGCCTGCCCCTTTTGGGGTGGGACCAAGCATGATTTGCATATTGTCTTTCCTGTTTTGATGATTTATTTAAGCCATGAAATTGATAAAGCATTTGAGTATTTGAAGATATTGGTTAGTTATATTCTGTACAAAGGATGTCACTGGACCAAATATTTACCCAGATCACGAATGGAACTGAGTCACATTCTAGCTGTAAATGGATATTTGGTAGTTTTCTGCAAGCCACAGCAAACATTTCTGAAGTTGTTCTCCGTCAATGGCATTGGTTGCATTTTACAGTTCCCTCAACACCATATGTCACAGATGCAATTGCCTGATGTGGGATATATTTTATGGTTATACCTAACTTTGTGATATTTTATTATGGTGGTAAAGAGTGGTATTTTATAATGGTAGCATCTGCTGTGGTAATTCATTGGGGTAGCTCCTTTTACATTGGTGAGACTAACTTCAGAATATTGCCTAACAACTGTTTAAGTAAAATGCCACCAATATGCCCTTTTGGTTGATTGTCACAACTCTAAACAGGCAAATTGAAATACTGCACACTCATTCACTATCTAGCTAGAGAGTTCAGAGCAGATACTTCACTTGGTAACATTTATTATTATTTTGCATGCTCTTGTTGCAGATAGATCAAATAAAATGATGAACTGCTGCAAAAATGCACCACAATACTAAGTGACTTTAGAATGTTTTGTTTTATTGTAACGGATACATTTAAAATTTACAAATGGCAACAGTTATGCATATGATGGGTTTTACAGTGCAAGTGTATTGCAATGAGCAATGGCACATTTCAAAAATAGAATAAGTTGTGCCCAATCTTACCATCAGCCTTGGAAACGAGAATGTTGGCAAGAGATGCCCTTTGAGAAAAAAGAGAACAAAACCGCAAAGGCATTCATGTAAATATGAAATTGCATGCACTTTTAACATCAACAATACTACACATGAAATTACCTATTTCCCTGACTGACTGACCGACAGGCAATGAACAACGCTCATTTTCGACTTGAATTTACCCAGACGTTGGCAATTGTTCCAGCTCAGCTGAACATGGGAATCCCCTCAGGGTCGGCAACTCAGATAAGAACTAATACGCCACCCGGCAGCCTGCCAGCACTGAACTCTGTCCTCCTGTCACCCCACTGCAATTCACCGTCTCTCTCAGCACAGTGTCCCAGGATGTCTGCCCTGACTAGACCCATCACAGCCTTTTTAATAGATTCTCCCGTCACTCAAAGGAAATCCTTCCCCTTGGCCAGATCATTCCACTGAAAACCATGTGATTTCATTGTTGGATAGCAAAAAGAGACCTCCCTTCCTGCATTTCCTGCTGACACAGTAGCTTGGCTTTAGTCAAATGGATCTTTGCATATTTCCTTATACCCAGTGCACATTCAGTCTGCATGCTTCCCATACAAAAGAGCATCATGCATTTTCCAAATTTGTTTTCAGTTAATTTCCACATAGACTAATTTGCACTAACTGTTATTAAAGGCATGTTATATGTTACTGGGATTATATTAGTATGTTAATATGTTAGTATTAGTTTAAATGCAAATCAGTCAATGGAAATAGCATCCCGAAATAATATATAATTTTGAGCATGTGCTCTGCATTTTCTGTGTCCTGTGCATTTCCCATCTGTGCCTTATGCATTGACAAACATGTGCCTTGTGCATTTATGCATCACACTCTAAGACCATCACTAAAACCCTCACTAAAACTCTCATTAAAACTACATGCAAATGCTAAACTAATAATCCAAAGCCCCTTTAACCCAGAGCCCCTAGCAAATCCTCCTTCACTGAGCTCTATAGATTTCCAGCATGGGGATTGTAGGGTATTTTGTGGAGATTTGGGGCCTGACGGTATTTCATTACCGCCGAAAAAATAACTTAGCAACAATCACTCCTTGTATTCAGATTGGGCCATGTACAACAATAATACAGTGGACATGCATTATTTCAGCACCCAGACATGCATATTTGGTATGCGTGGTTGGTGGTATTTTGGTGAGCATAATTCCCTTGTTTTATTTGTGGCCCCAATGTCCAGATTCCCTTATCTTTGCTTAGATTTTTCGTGTAATCACTAGAGAGACCTCAGACCTACATTTCAGGAATACCACATTTTCAGTGTTAGTGTTAGTGTGCCACCATGGGCGATCTCACTGACTTATTTATGACAGAGAGCTATATGTGGTAATTTTGTGGTAATTTCCACTACCTTATATACGGTAGGGAACTATGTTCAGAGAGTCCCTATTCCCGTTGGCTCATGTACCTCCAACGAGCTATGCTACAAACAGTCACTCACAACTGTCCATACTGAATATGATCATGCACACATCTGTCTTAAAATGGCAATTGCACTGTTTAAAAATCTCCCCACATCATCAGCACTGTATTGGAAAATATAAAACACACCACCCGTCTGCTTTCAAATATTTTTCTGTATTATAAAAGTTGCATTTAAACACGATCTCACTCTTTACAGAAATAAATAAAATAGCACAGTAATAGCATTGTCTGTGATACACTGAAAAGAGAGTGGCGGAGAAAAGAACTCAATTGGCAACATTAACATGTGATTAAGGCACAGGAATCTCCTTTCCTACACTGACTGAATATTCTCGTACACACCAGCTCCCACACTTATGTAATTACCTTATCTGTTCAGCCCGAGTTTTCTTCAGCTGTTCTCTTTCTGAATGTGGCTCCCTTGAAGATTAACCCCAGTGAAAACGAGCGCCTTTCGTTCTCAAACCGGGGTCATTGCCTGGAACTCTCAGCTTTTTCAGCAGAAATGCTCCAACCAGGAAAAAACAGGTCCTTCTCCCAGCTCTCCAAATCTCCACTGTCTTCCCTCTCTCTTCAAACTCCCCCCAGCAAAACCCTAATCACTGCCTCTAGCATGATACTTGCTATGACGCTTCTCCAATCAGAATCAATCATGCCATCTCCTCCCTCTCTACACAATGGCTCATTTTTATAGTAATACTTTGTAACCAACTGATTTCCTGTTCTTTCGAGCCCTTTTGCTTCCTGTAGTTATGTGGACAGATCAGCAGAGAAAACAAAAAAAAAAATGAATGTGCGTTTAAAAGTTCACTTTCAGAATAGGCCTAATTCTGCAGTGGAGACACATTTTTATTAGTGGGTTATGTTAAATTAATTTTATTAGTCAGGTTGTTTATTAATAATGTTAGTTATTAATTTTCAAATGTGTCTCTTGCACCATAGGCATTTCAGGTGAAAAGTATTGTGCATTTTTGAATGTGCAAGTGAAAATAGATTTGCATCTTATATGTAAAAATCGTTTTTGACTGAATAGCCTGACTTTACGTATATGTCCATGTTATCCTGGCAACACATATAGCAATGCACCATAGGCATTTGGTGCTGCATCAAAAAAAAATTGCTACCTGTGCAGTAGTGCTGTACTCTGTGCTGTAACACGCCAAATATCCTTACAGGATTAAGATACCATCACCATATGATTTAGACAAGTGTACCCTTACACTTTCACGCAAAGGAAGCACAAGCTGTATCTATGTGTGCTATCCATTTACAGTCCCCCAAGATTCTGATCCCTAAGTAGTCAAAATGTAGCAACCCCTCAATATATGTTCCACCTATGTTTAGGATAATATGAGTATAGGGCCCCTGCTGTTTGCCATATCTCAGTGTGTTGTTTTTCCTCTATTCATTTTCTGCCCACGTAGTTTGAAACATTTGACCAACTGCTTAGTTAACATCCGTAGGCCTGATGGACTCCTACAGATGAGGACTGCATTATCGGCAAACATTACTGTACCTGTCCTTTCACCTCCAAGGACTGGTACGCCAGAGTTATCTGTCTGTTAAGAGGTGACCACCCATCAAAGAACAGTTTAAAAAGGGTGAGGGCCAGAGTACACCCTTGCCCTACCTTTTTCTCTAAGGGGAAATGTTTGGTACATTCCCCACCTGAGCCCCACCTGACCTGGGCTGTAGAAATATGATAAAGATTCATAGTTGCTTCAAGCAGGGGGGAGCAACCTTCTTTTCAGTAAAGGCACGCCGCAGTTCACTTCTCAGAATACTGCCAAATGCACTCCAAGGTCATGTATATTTCACCACTTTTAAGAATAAAAAAATCGATACAAGATCAGAACCAATCTGAACACTTGATCTGTGGTGCTCAGTCCTTTACAAAATCCTGCTTGAAGATGGTTAAACACACTGGAGTCCTCAATTCACTTTCCTAGTTTGATTTGCAAGGTTTTACCAAATATCTTACTGCTTGTGTCTAACAGCGAGATTGGTCGATAATTCCCAGGGCTGCCAGGAACACCCTTTATATATATGGGAATTATCGCTCCGTTTTGCCAACTAATTGGTTTGAAACCAGTCTTCAGGATTGCATTAAATAGCAACGAAAGATAGGGGGCCCAAACTATGTATACACTCAAATAGAGCTCTTGGATATAATTACGTCCTGTGACCTTACCCTAATTTGCTTTTTAAATCTGTTAAAATATTTGCCAGTGTTGATTGTAGAAGGGTTCTATCAGTGCCGGACCATATGAACCAATAGTTCCCTCAAAGGGGAAAATAAATCTCATTCTACTCTCCTTGTATAGGGATTGGAAGTGGGCAAGCCATGTGGTTTCAGGGATTTGCATGGATGGAATGTTCCTTTTGGCTTGCAGTCCACTTGTGATTTTTTTCCAGAAGCCCTTGACATTTTTGTCATTGCTAGCCTTCACTAGGGCGGCCCAATATTTGAGTGAACTTTGTATTTTCTTTTTGGCCTCCAATACCATATAGTTTTCTCTAAGTCTCTTCAGAATTCCAACCCTATTATAGCGATTGGACTTACATGCCCTCACTAGGCTTGCCTTCATACACCTACACTTGCCAACATACTAGCCGTTCTTCTATCCCTATTTCTGCTTCACACTTTCACCATCTTTGTGAATAAGGGTGCAATGGTGGCAGTAATGGCTGAGTGTATATCGAATACTACATGTGGATCATAAGAGGTAATCCCATAAGCTTCACCAGTTCTGGAACATTTCTTGATACACCAGTGGATGGTTTTGACCTTGATCAATGTCCCCCCATTGGCACCGTTTACTGGTATCTTTGACAGGTACCATATCTTTATTCTGCATGTTGTCACTCCCAGTGGCCAGGATTTCTAAGGGTAAGAACACCAAATTGTTAATTCAGTGTGATGCAGGGACCAACAGCAGATAGATATGAGCACAGGTGGGGTAGGCAAGTCAGCTTTTGAGGAGAAGGTGATGTGAGTGGGCATTAAGAGAATGAAGAAGGAAAGAGAGAATGGACCACATGCTGTACTGATCTTAGAGCATATGTCAAATCTGCCAGCAGAGAGTGAGGAGGAGAAAGAGCAGAAAGATTTGTGGGAGTCTAGGCTGAGGGGTCATGAATAGCAGGTTAGTGGAAGAGTAGATAGATGCGATGGCCTTATAGTTATAGATTAATTTTTCAGAGTTAGGAGTGGCAGTGTGAGCCAAGAGTGATTCCTTGTTAAATGGACAATTTGAATGTTTTTGTTGCAATTTGTCCTATAGCATGAGAACAACAGTCTAACTTGCTGCAGGCTTATCATTCTCTCACAAGGATTCGTCATTAATGAGTAGCTTCACATAGTCGATTGCATCTCAGGGTTATACAATGGTTTTGAACTGCTAATCAGAGAAATATCGGCCAGATTCACTGAATTTATTCAGCAAAACAGAAGCCCAAAGTATCCAAAAGAAAGTCCAACCCTTTAGAAAAGGCTATGCACAATTCCCATTCATGTGTTGGTTTTGCAAGGTTACATTCTGAAGGAAGTAGTACCCAGGAGCAGGTTCACTCTTGGAGGATGTTTGGATATCTTTTCACTTAGGTGACCAGTGTTTGAAGGGGTTTTGTAGAGATTTATGAGAAAGGTGTTTTTTCTTTTGTTTGTTGTCTCAGGTGTGTTTTCTACCAATTATGTGCATGCGTGCATCTTTGTTTTAATGCATCCTCAGAGTTTTGTTAGTATCTTGACATTTTCCCAAGGATAACCAAAAATACTTATGCCTTTCTTGTTGTGCCTTTTGACATTTATTCCGCTAATAAAAGGCAAAAAAGTAAAACAAAAAATGAAAGAAATTGTGTTCTTAACTCTATCCCAAACTCCATCCCAAAACATCAAGTGTGTTTCCATTTTCCAGTTTCTCTTTGCATGTTTTTGGTTGTCATATCAACTTTCCACTTGCGGTTCTTTTGCTTGTTTTGGTTGATCATGTAGTGTTCTTCATCGGATTAGGGTCTGGGACGTGTTTTCTTGTTCTAAGTGTGTTCATCTTAATTCTCTTTTTTTTCTCACACTGTGTGGGTCGACAGTGTGTTTGAATTCACATTTTTCTCTGATGACACTAGTAGGGGAAGGTGAAGTACATTGGAGGAGAGGAGGATGTGGTGTATTTGACAATCACAGAGAGGGTGAGAGAAACCGTTTTCTGCCTGCCAGTGCCAGCTGACATTTGTAGTATTGCTAGTCATCAGAGGGTCACCCTTCTGCAACATTATAAGTGACCTCTTGAACTTTTTCATCAAAGGAGTCCTTCACTAGTATGGTGGTAAGGGAGGCAGGGCCACTAGTGGAGGCTGGAGGCTCCCATGGATTTAGGAGAACCAGGACTACTTGTAGAAACACCCATGGAGGCAGAATCAGTGGAGCGACTGTTTCTCGTGGGAGTGTGGAATTGTCAGAGCAAGCACACTGAAAGAAGAATGTGTTGTGGGGCTTGTGTTGCTTCGGAAATGATAGGGGCATGGTACCCAACTTTCAGGGCAAGGATGACAAGGATGAGGGGCAGTACGGTCAATAAGGCCCTTAGGGGGAGGACCAGCCTGTTGAGGAAGTGTAGCAGATGGTTGACCTACCTAAGGAGGAGAAGACAGGTGAGGGAGATATGGAAGTAATGTAGGAGTAGCATCACTCACTACTTGCTGTTGCGAAGGGGAGAAGCCATGAAGGCTAGGCAATCTCTACCACCCACACATCTGACATATCTTTAATATAAGAATATTTGGTCTTGTTGCAGGAGAATACGGCATCTGGGAGTCTGACATGTTCTGAATGTTGAAGGGGTGAGGGGCAAGCAGCGGCAGAATGGAAAGGGCAAGGACTGCACCCTGGGAATGAGGGACATGAGGAACCAAGTGAACCAGTGATATAACAAATATTTACTAGGTGAAAGTATATCCTGCAAGCAACCCAGCTGGACCTTCCAAACACCACATTGGTGGTGAATAGGCAGAGAGTCCAAGCACATCACAAGGTCAGGGTGTAGCATGACGTTCACATCGGGTATGCCATACAATGACCACACATGTCTATCCGACTCAATTGGTGCCAGTACTCGTATTGCCAACATCCCCCAATTAACAGTTGCTGTTGGTTTCGCCAATGGCAGCACCTATTTTTGAAACCATTTAATGAGGCATGATGGAAAGTACTGCCGACACTGAATGTTGTATATAGGCCAGCAGGAGTTGGATCACTCAGTGATGGTAACAAACATGAGGAAGTACGTAAATAGCCGCTATCCTTGCGGCCTCTAGAAATCCATGCAGATTTGAAGGGATAAGCAGTCACGGAGGAGGCACTGCCCTCACAAGGAGACTTCGCACCCACACGAGTGGCAGTGGTCTGTGACTGACCTGGAGAGCTTTATGATGAGTTTTTGAGAACTTTCGAGGGTGTCTGCTCCCTATTAGGGAGTCTCAGACCTGTACTGTGTTTCTCCACCCACAGAGGAAACTTGAAAACATTAGTATGTGGCTACACCCTGTGAGAGATCACAAGAACTTTAGCGGGTGGCTCTGCCATGTTTGGAACATTTTAAGGAGTAGCAACACCCTGTGAGAACGAACACGAAGAGTTGACAAGCGATGCCTGTGATCATGACAATGAAGTGTCGAGCCAAGTGTTCATCAGGGTGCAGCAGCTGAAGCAGTGAAAAGTGAATCATCACAAAGTAAGAGTTGAAACAACAAACTGTGTTACTAATTGCGCGTTCTCCCTTGGGCACTTTTCCTCTGCTTCCCTGCTAATGACATTCTCTGTATTTCAATAGTATATTTATAGGCGTGAAAACCTTATCAAAAAGCAGGTATTTTCAGTGACTAATCTTGCTGTGAATTCACAATTGACTTTTCGCTATACGGAAGAATTAACGCAGCAGCTATCTATACAACTTGAACTATGTTCTTTGTCGTTTTCTCACCAACATCCAATGTTCCCGTAATTTGACGGAGGAACGTACTAATGTGATCTCTGATTGTATTGTAAAGCAAAACTTGCCGCAAAGCAAAAGGACGACGGCAAGCCTCTCAGCCCGCAAGTCCCAAGCCGACTACTAAGCCGTAGTATATTAACACGCCTACAATAACGGCATCCAAACAAGCAAACGGTCAGTTCGTGTTCTGTCCACACAGCTTGCAGCTGCTTAGACTGCCGGCAGGCGAATGTTGGCGAACCTTGCAATTGAATCCACTTGGTGAAAAAAACGAGTGCTTGGAAATTACTGTTATGAAGCACCAAATATTGACATTACTTTGCTAACATGGCTGCAAGTAAAATCAGTTAGGGTGACTGTTGGCACTCTCTGCCTTTGAGCCCATTTCTGATATTGCACGCCTTGCTTGCTTTGTATGTTATTTCCATCACACGACCATCAACTAATATGGTTGAGATACATACTCAGTCGGTGTGACTGTTGCCCTAATCTGCCTTTGAGCCCCTTACAGAATGTCGTGTATAAACAAAGCTAGACATAAATCCATTTAGGGTGACTGTTGGCATATTCTGCCTATAAGCCCTTTTTTGAACTTCCCTGTTGTATGCGTGCAGAACATCTTTTTTCAATTTCTTCTTTGTTACATTCAATTAATGTACAGCTTAAAGCACAAGGCATTTGGCTTCATTTCAATAGAAATGTACAGCTTAAGAATCTCCATATTTAAAGATGAAGTAAGAGCACCCGAAACAGACATGCAAAACTTACCAGCCATAGGGCCTCATCACGACTTCGGCGGTAACCCTTAAATCCAGCGGTAGCGCTATTACTGCCGGATTTAAGTGTCCGCCGAATCAGGGCTTTGGCGAATTTCAACCCAGCTCTGAGCTGGTGTGAAATCCGCCGAAAATTCGCGCTCATGCCGCCGGCGGTAAATCCGCCGGCTGTATGAGTGCGAAATGTCTCCATTGAGCCCAATGGGGAATGGGGCATTCCTGAATGGGCTCAATGGGGAATGGGGACTTCCAAGTCCGCCAAACTCGTGATCCCGTGCTATTAGCGCCAGGGTCTATGGCAGTCGCACTAATAGCCCCCGCGCTAATAGCGCCGGCCCTACCGCCGAAGTCGTGATGAGGCCCGTAGTCTGTTTACGGCATCTGCTAAAGCTTGTGAATTACACCATGCTCATAATGAAAACAAGTATTTGCTAAACATTTTGAACAAAGTTCAGAATGCATCTCGTCCCTCGTGCTTTTCATGGCTGGACAATGACAATCAAACAAAAATACCTACTTAGCAAAGTACTTTGCTAAAAAACATCTTGACCCATAATCTTGACATTCTCAGCCACAACCTCCACAGTGCAACGACATATAAATACCTTAGCAAACAAAAGACACATAAGATCTCACAGTCTAAATGCTGTAGAAAATCTTTCATGGATTACAAGCCTGGTACAAACAAAACACAAAGAAAACCAAGGATCCATTGATTCTCACGATCAAGAAAACCTGTATGAAAGAAACGTGCTTCCCTCTTTAGATCGTACGCACAATAGTGGCACTACTGTTAGGGACATCAGCTCCGCTTCCCCTTCCTCACAAATGGCATCGCCTCCTTTTAACTTCAACGGAGGACCCATTATAGAAGTAAACATTATAGCAGAGAATGTTGCCGCAGAGCAACTTCTAATTGACAAAAAACAGCATATCTATACATCAAGACCGCAAGATCCGACACTATCTGCACTGATTTTCGTGTTAACATCGTTAGTAAATGTCTTCGAAACATTGAAAGAAGAAGTCCACAATTATTTCGGAATCTTGTTGGAATTGACAAAAGAAGTCAGCTGTTGTGATTCAAATTTGGTTGGACTTAACTTAGCCTTAAACAAGAACTCAGTGCTCTCATGGCATGAAACGACATGTTACAAAACATCTCTATCAAGTCATTGTCAAATGAACTTCTTCGGCTTAAAAACATCATGGTTAGACCTTAAAACACTTCTTCTTACCTGTGATTTGACGCAAACAGCATCTACAGACACTCCATCATCTTAATTCAAGATCCTTGCAGTGGAGACTATTCTCCGCTTTCAGCTACAAATCTTGAAGTATATTTGAGATTGGCACAAATTGTTGACAACGAAGCACAGCCTCAATCTTCTGGTGGAGGAGAGAGATTGGACCAGGGTGACCAACCTACACCAATCTTTGCAAATCAGTTGAATGACCAAGCATACATGATACCTGTGTCTATTCCTTGTGAGGACAGTAAAGAGGTTTAATCGTCACAAAAGTCTACTCCAACTAAATCCAATAATCCGAAAAAAAGGGACAAACATCTAAAAGTGGATGTTTTTTTCAAAACATTAGACAAAGCAAGCAAGAACAGTGAACAAGAAACAAAAAAAAGAAACAAAAAAATACTCAGAAAAAAGAATAGAGGCCTTAGCTGATGAAAACATGCCTACAGAATTTTTTTTTAAAAACTACTGGATCTCAAACTGAACACGATTCAAAAAGAACAAAATCCTCCCATGAAAGTATTGAAACTAACTCCAATTTCTTTGCAAAAAAGTGAATAAAAAACACAATGAAAATTCTAAATAACCTTCTTGTGCCCTCGCAACTCAATCTCCAGATTCAGCAACCAATACACAAGCAAATATGTCATTGCTACAAGACACAGTTCCTGTGGTCGCTCTCTGACCCCCAAAAAACTGCAAACATTATTCCAGCTGTATCTCCGAATGTGTCAACTCAAACATACAAACGTTTGCAGCCCCCAAAGTGTGGCTCCAGCTGACAAATCAGAATAAAAGTCAGAAATCCCAAAAAAGAATACCAGATCTATATGCGTTCTCTTCTAATGACATAGACAGTCTTTTCCCTTTGATAATTCAAAACAAACTGTGGGGCTAATTTTGAAAACTGCAGAGAGAGTACAAGTTCTTCAGTCCTGTTCACATGAACCCAAAAACCTTGGTGTCTTCATTACCAAACCTACACTGGAACCTGTTAAAACCAGTCTTGCTCCACCAACACTTGTTTCAGACCCTAAAAAAACTCCTGAACCTGGTCGATAAATCATGGAATTGGAAAAAATGTGTGTAAAAGGAATATGTTCAGTACACTCAAGCAAAAACAATGACAAAATACTGTCTCTTTTACTGAACAAAATTTCTCAAGTGATTCAACGTTTGAACATGTGTGATAACCAACTTTATATTACCAACTGTATCAAATTCTTGATTTGGAACACATGAGGACCTTCGTCATTTCATCACAATGAAATCGCTGCAACTATATTCAAGGAATATGACATTATTCAAAGACACTTGCCTCACATCTAACCTAGCTTTAGTCGGCTATACCACTGTTTCCCAACTAGCAACCAGTTCCATTTGTGGGAGACCATCAGGTGGTCTCCTGTTACCAGTAAAAATCATGTTCGCCAGAATGTAGAATGTATTACCAACACTATGGATTGCATATTAGTATCTGTGTGTACTTAAATGGGGTAATTCAGAAAGAGGTCTCTTAATATTCAGTATTTACTGGAACCCTACATCATGCCAATTGATACTCTTTTTGGAACACCTTTCCCAAATTCTCACTGAGCTGAACATAAAATGTCCCCATGATCTAATAATCATAGAAGGAGATTTGAATGCATGTTGTTCACCTTCCGCAAGATCATCTTCAAACTCTTTGATAAATAGAAATGATGGTGAATTATGGGGACAGTTGTTCTCACAATGGAATTTGCATATAGTAAATGGGAATGTTAGTTCTGATAACCCACCTGCTGCAACCTGGTCCAATGGCAAGAGTTTTTCCATGATATATTACTTTATTGTCTCTCATGAGTTATTGCTTTCGTGCAAATGGTTCAAGGTAGTCTCCTGGAGACAAAGAGATCAGAACGCCATACAAATTGCCTTTTATACGGGAAATCATATAACCAACATGACTTATGATTTCAATCTTCAATTTAACTGCAAGGGAAATTGTATTGTTGGGTTTGTAAACAAAGGTAAGACTCTAAACAGGAAGTTCGAAAAAATGATTCTGCATGGCTCATTAGAAGTGCTTGAATTTCTGAGGTGCCCGGTAACCTATGTTGAATTTGTGTGGGATCTTAACCCTCCGCAAACCAAAAATACTATCTAAAAAAACATAAATTTACACTTTTCACCAATTAAATTGTAATCAAAAAAATGATTGAATAGAGACAAGAAAGCCCTAAAAAAAAAGAATCTTGACTCAGTATCTTTGGCAGTCGAGTTCACTAATATGAAAAGCAGCTACAAATACTGGTATTGTGGTCATCACTTGAACTGAAGGATCAATGATGGGGAGAATATGCTAAAATGCTTCTACCTTTAGAAACGAAACATTTCTGGGAGTTGATAAATCACCAAAGTAAAACTCAAACCATACTACAAACTAATACTCTCTCTGCTGCGGACTGGGAGTCTTATTTTAACAAACAGGCAACTATTAGCTTTCTGATACAATTTTACATTGACAACTGTTTTGAATGGTCCCTACAGATTAATAAAGATGAAATCACAAACCTCGTTTTGATGGGTAGCTGAACCTAATGGTCTAACTAATCAGATACTCAAATCAGATCCTTATACTTGGTCAATAATCCTCAACAAACTGTTTAAGAAAATTGTAACAACTAAAGTAATTCCCAACTCTTGGAAAACAGCTATTATAATCCCCATCCATAAAAAGGGCAATATTATTATGTATTATTTATTTTTGGTATTAGAGAAAAAAGCTTTTAACATTTTTTTTTAAACACAATAAAACAAAATAGAACTATGATACTGATAATTTCTCATCTGAATTAAAAATTATCATAACTAACCAATTCATAAAATGACCATAATAAAGGACAGGATAACTAAATAACAGAATACAATATACTTTCACAGCCGAAAGTTTGGACAATCTATACACATACAATTTAAACATATCTTCCTAAGTATAATTCATTATTCACAACAAAACTCAATAAAAGTAAAAAAATCAACACATAATAACGTTCACTAAAGACCAATGTATAAATATATGCATTAAAAGTTCAGGCCAAATACCTCATAAGAGGTTTATTAAGCCACATTTTTTCAGACAAGAATCTCACAATTGCAAACTGAAGGCCTACCTTATTACCTTACAGCATAAGATACCAGAGTTCATCAAAATCAACTCTCTGATGATTTTGCACACATTTCCCAAAATATTGCGCTCTAAATGGGGTTAATGACCTACATTTCAGGAATACCACATTTTCAGTGTTAGTGTTAGTGTGCCACCATGGGCGATCTCACTGACTTATTTACGACAGAGAGCTATATGTGGTAATTTTGTGGTAATTTCCACTACCTTATATACGGTAGGGAACTATGTTCAGAGAGTCCCTATTCCAGTTGGCTCATGTACCTCCAACGAGCTATGCTCCAAACAGTCACTCACAACTGTCCATACTGAATATGATCATGCACACATCTGTCTTAAAATGACAATTGCACTGTTTAAAAATCTCCCCACATCATCAGCACTGTATTGGTAAATATAAAACACACCACCCGTCTGCTTTCAAATATTTTTCTGTATTATAAAAGTTGCATTTAAACACGATCTCACTCTTTACAGAAATAAATAAAATAGCACAGTAATAGCATTGTCTGTGATACACTGAAAAGAGAGTGGCGGAGAAAAGAACTCAATTGGCAACATTAACATGTGATTAAGGCACAGGAATCTTCTTTCCTACACTGACTGAATATTCTCGTACACACCAGCTCCCACACTTATGTAATTACCTTATCTGTTCAGCCCAAGTTTTCTTCAGCTGTTCTCTTTCTGAATGTGGCTCCCTTGAAGATTAACCCCAGTGAAAACGAGCGCCTTTCGTTCTCAAACCGGGGTCATTGCCTGGAACTCTCAGCTTTTTCAGCAGAAATGCTCCAACCAGGAAAAAACAGGTCCTTCTCCCAGCTCTCCAAATCTCCACTGTCTTCCCTCTCTCTTCAAACTCCCCCCAGCAAAACCCTAATCACTGCCTCTAGCATGATACTTGCTATGACGCTTCTCCAATCAGAATCAATCATGCCATCTCCTCCCTCTCTACACAATGGCTCATTTTTATAGTAATAATTTGTAACCAACTGATTTCCTGTTCTTTCGAGCCCTTTTGCTTCCTGTAGTTATGTGGACAGATCAGTAGAGAAAACGAAAAATAAAATGAATGTGCGTTTAAAAGTTCACTTTCAGAATAGGCCTAATTCTGCAGTGGAGACACATTTTTATTAGTGGGTTATGTTAAATTAATTTTATTAGTCAGGTTGTTTATTAATAATGTTAGTTATTAATTTTCAAATGTGTCTCTTGCACCATAGGCATTTCAGGTGAAAAGTATTGTGCATTTTTGAATGTGCACGTGAAAATAGATTTGCATCTTATATGTAAAAATCGTTTTTGACTGAATAGCCTGACTTTACGTATATGTCCATGTTATCCTGGCAACACATATAGCAATGCACCATAGGCATTTGGTGCTGCATCAAAAAAAATTGCTACCTGTGCAGTAGTGCTGTACTCTGTGCTGTAACACGCCAAATATCCTTACAGGATTAAGATACCATCACCATATGATTTAGACAAGTGTACCCTTACACTTTCACGCAAAGGAAGCACAAGCTTTATCTATGTGTGCTATCCATTTACAGTCCCCCAAGATTCTGATCCCTAAGTAGTCAAAATGTAGCAACCCCTCAATATATGTTCCACCTATGTTTAGGATAATATGAGTATAGGGCCCCTGCTGTTTGCCATATCTCAGTGTGTTGTTTTTCCTCTATTCATTTTCTGCCCACGTAGTTTGAAACATTTGACCAACTGCTTAGTTAACATCCGTAGGCCTGATGGACTCCTACAGATGAGGACTGCATTATCGGCAAACATTACTGTACCTGTCCTTTCACCTCCAAGGACTGGTACGCCAGAGTTATCTGTCTGTTAAGAGGTGACCACCCATCAAAGAACAGTTTAAAAAGGGTGAGGGCCAGAGTACACCCTTGCCCTACCTTTTTCTCTAAGGGGAAATGTTTGGTACATTCCCCACCTGAGCCCCACCTGACCTGGGCTGTAGAAATATGATAAAGATTCATAGTTGCTTCAAGCAGGGGGGAGCAACCTTCTTTTCAGTAAAGGCACGCCGCAGTTCACTTCTCAGAATACTGCCAAAAGCACTCCAAGGTCATGTATATTTCACCACTTTTAAGAATAAAAAAATCGATACAAGATCAGAACCAATCTGAACACTTGATCTGTGGTGCTCAGTCCTTTACAAAATCCTGCTTGAAGATGGTTAAACACACTGGAGTCCTCAATTCACTTTCCTAGTTTGATTTGCAAGGTTTTACCAAATATCTTACTGCTTGTGTCTAACAGCGAGATTGGTCGATAATTCCCGGGGCTGCCAGGAACACCCTTTATATATATGGGAATTATCGCTCCGTTTTGCCAACTAATTGGTTTGAAACCAGTCTTCAGGATTGCATTAAATAGCAACGAAAGATAGGGGGCCCAAACTATGTATACACTCAAATAGAGCTCTTGGATATAATCACGTCCTGTGACCTTACCCTAATTTGCTTTTTAAATCTGTTAAAATATTTGCCAGTGTTGATTGTAGAAGGGTTCTATCAGTGCCGGACCATATGAACCAATAGTTCCCTCAAAGGGGAAAATAAATCTCATTCTACTCTCCTTGTATAGGGATTGGAAGTGGGCAAGCCATGTGGTTTCAGGGATTTGCATGGATGGAATGTTCCTTTTGGCTTGCAGTCCACTTGTGATTTTTTTCCAGAAGCCCTTGACATTTTTGTCATTGCTAGCCTTCACTGGGGCGGCCCAATATTTGAGTGAACTTTGCATTTTCTTTTTGGCCACCAATACCATATAGTTTTCTCTAAGTCTCTTCAGAATTCCAACCCTATTATAGCGATTGGACTTACATGCCCTCACTAGGCTTGCCTTCATACACCTACACTTGCCAACATACTAGCCGTTCTTCTATCCCTATTTCTGCTTCACACTTTCACCATCTTTGTGAATAAGGGTGCAATGGTGGCAGTAATGGCTGAGTGTATATCGAATACTACATGTGGATCATAAGAGGTAATCCCATAAGCTTCACCAGTTCTGGAACATTTCTTGATACACCAGTGGATGGTTTTGACCTTGATCAATGTCCCCCCATTGGCACCGTTTACTGGTATATTTGACAGGTACCATATCTTTATTCTGCATGTTGTCACTCCCAGTGGCCAGGATTTCTAAGGGTAAGAACACCAAATTGTTAATTCAGTGTGATGCAGGGACCAACAGCAGATAGATATGAGCACAGGCGGGGTAGGCAAGTCAGCTTTTGAGGAGAAGGTGATGTGAGTGGGCATTAAGAGAATGAAGAAGGAAAGAGAGAATGGACCACATGCTGTACTGATCTTAGAGCATATGTCAAATCTGCCAGCAGAGAGTGAGGAGGAGAAAGAGCAGAAAGATTTGTGGGAGTCTAGGCTGAGGGGTCATGGATAGCAGGTTAGTGGAAGAGTAGATAGATGCGATGGCCTTATAGTTATAGATTAATTTTTCAGATTTAGGAGTGGCAGTGTGAGCCAAGAGTGATTCCTTGTTAAATGGACAATTTGAATGTTTTTGTTGCAATTTGTCCTATATCATGAGAACAACAGTCTAACTTGCTGCAGGCTTATCATTCTCTCACAAGGATTCGTCATTAATGAGTAGCTTCACATAGTCGATTGCATCTCAGGGTTATACAATGGTTTTGAACTGCTAATCAGAGAAATATCGGCCAGATTCACTGAATTTATTCAGCAAAACAGAAGCCCAAAGTATCCAAAAGAAAGTCCAACCCTTTAGAAAAGGCTATGCCCAATTCCCATTCATGTGTTGGTTTTGCAAGGTTACATTCTGAAGGAAGTAGTACCCAGGAGCAGGTTCACTCTTGGAGGATGTTTGGATATCTTTTCACTTAGGTGACCAGTGTTTGAAGGGGTTTTGTAGAGATTTATGAGAAAGGTGTTTTTTCTTTTGTTTGTTGTCTCAGGTGTGTTTTCTACCAATTATGTGCATGCGTGCATCTTTGTTTTAATGCATCCTCAGAGTGTTGTTAGTATCTTGGCATTTTCCCAAGGATAACCAAAAATACTTATGCCTTTCTTGTTGTGCCTTTTGACATTTATTCCGCTAATAAAAGGCAAAAAAGTAAAACAAAAAATGAAAGAAATTGTGTTCTTAACTCTATCCCAAACTCCATCCCAAAACATCAAGTGTGTTTCCATTTTCCAGTTTCTCTTTGCATGTTTTTGGTTGTCATATCAACTTTCCACTTGCGGTTCTTTTGCTTGTTTTGGTTGATCATGTAGTGTTCTTCATCGGATTAGGGTCTGGGACGTGTTTTCTTGTTCTAAGTGTGTTCATCTTAATTCTCTTTTTTTTCTCACACTGTGTGGGTCGACAGTGTGTTTGAATTCACATTTTTCTCTGATGACACTAGTAGGGGAAGGTGAAGTACATTGGAGGGGGAGGATGTGGTGTATTTGACAATCACAGAGAGGGTGAGAGAAACCGTTTTCTGCCTGCCAGTGCCAGCTGACATTTGTAATATTGCTAGTCATCAGAGGGTCACCCTTCTGCAACATTATAAGTGACCTCTTGAACTTTTTCATCAAAGGAGTCCTTCACTAGTATGGTGGTAAGGGAGGCAGGGCCACTAGTGGAGGCTGGAGGCTCCCATGGATTTAGGAGAACCAGGACTACTTGTAGAAACACCCATGGAGGCAGAATCAGTGGAGCGACTGTTTCTCGTGGGAGTGTGGAATTGTCAGAGCAAGCACACTGAAAGAAGAATGTGTTGTGGGGCTTGTGTTGCTTCGGAAATGATAGGGGCATGGTACCCAACTTTCAGGGCACGGATGACAAGGATGAGGGGCAGTACGGTCAATAAGGCCCTTAGGGGGAGGACCAGCCTGTTGAGGAAGTGTAGCAGATGGTTGACCTACCTAAGGAGGAGAAGACAGGTGAGGGAGATATGGAAGTAATGTAGGAGTAGCATCACTCACTACTTGCTGTTGCGAAGGGGAGAAGCCATGAAGGCTAGGCAATCTCTACCACCCACACATCCGACATATCTTTAATATAAGAATATTTGGTCTTGTTGCAGGAGAATACGGCATCTGGGAGTCTGACATGTTCTGAATGTTGAAGGGGTGAGGGGCAAGCAGCGGCAGAATGGAAAGGGCAAGGACTGCACCCTGGGAATAAGGGACATGAGGAACCAAGTGAACCAGTGATATAACAAATATTTACTAGGTGAAAGTATATCCTGCAAGCAACCCAGCTGGACCTTCCAAACACCACATTGGTGGTGAATAGGCAGAGAGTCCAAGCACATCACAAGGTCAGGGTGTAGCATGACGTTCACATCGGGTATGCCATACAATGACCACACATGTCTATCCGACTCAATTGGTGCCAGTACTCGTATTGCCAACATCCCCCAATTAACAGTTGCTGTTGGTTTCGCCAATGGCAGCACCTATTTTTGAAACCATTTAATGAGGCATGATGGAAAGTACTGCCGACACTGAATGTTGTATATAGGCCAGCAGGAGTTGGATCACTCAGTGATGGTAACAAACATGAGGAAGTACGTACATAGCCGCTATCCTTGCGGCCTCTAGAAATCCATGCAGATTTGAAGGGATAAGCAGTCACGGAGGAGGCACTGCCCTCACAAGGAGACTTCGCACCCACACGAGTGGCAGTGGTCTGTGACTGACCTGGAGAGCTTTATGATGAGTTTTTGAGAACTTTCGAGGGTGTCTGCTCCCTATTAGGGAGTCTCAGACCTGTACTGTGTTTCTCCACCCACAGAGGAAACTTGAAAACATTAGTATGTGGCTACACCCTGTGAGAGATCACAAGAACTTTAGCGGGTGGCTCTGCCATGTTTGGAACATTTTAAGGAGTAGCAACACCCTGTGAGAACGTACACGAAGAGTTGACAAGCGATGCCTGTGATCATGACAATGAAGTGTCGAGCCAAGTGTTCATCAGGGTGCAGCAGCTGAAGCAGTGAAAAGTGAATCATCACAAAGTAAGAGTTGAAACAACAAACTGTGTTACTAATTGCGCGTTCTCCCTTGGGCACTTTTCCTCTGCTTCCCTGCTAATGACATTCTCTGTATTTCAATAGTATATTTATAGGTGTGAAAACCTTATCAAAAAGCAGGTATTTTCAGTGACTAATCTTGCTGTGAATTCACAATTGACTTTTCGCTATACGGAAGAATTAACGCAGCAGCTATCTATACAACTTGAACTATGTTCTTTGTCGTTTTCTCACCAACATCCAATGTTCCCGTAATTTGACGGAGGAACGTACTAATGTGATCTCTGATTGTATTGTAAAGCAAAACTTGCCGCAAAGCAAAAGGACGACGGCAAGCCTCTCAGCCCGCAAGTCCCAAGCCGACTACTAAGCCGTAGTATATTAACACGCCTACAATAACGGCATCCAAACAAGCAAACGGTCAGTTCGTGTTCTGTCCACACAGCTTGCAGCTGCTTAGACTGCCGGCAGGCGAATGTTGGCGAACCTTGCAATTGAATCCACTTGGTGAAAAAAACGAGTGCTTGGAAATTACTGTTATGAAGCACCAAATATTGACATTACTTTGCTAACATGGCTGCAAGTAAAATCAGTTAGGGTGACTGTTGGCACTCTCTGCCTTTGAGCCCATTTCTGATATTGCACGCCTTGCTTGCTTTGTATGTTATTTCCATCACACGACCATCAACTAATATGGTTGAGATACATACTCAGTCGGTGTGACTGTTGCCCTAATCTGCCTTTGAGCCCCTTACAGAATGTCGTGTATAAACAAAGCTAGACATAAATCCATTTAGGGTGACTGTTGGCATATTCTGCCTATAAGCCCTTTTTTGAACTTCCCTGTTGTATGCGTGCAGAACATCTTTTTTCAATTTCTTCTTTGTTACATTCAATTAATGTACAGCTTAAAGCACAAGGCATTTGGCTTCATTTCAATAGAAATGTACAGCTTAAGAATCTCCATATTTAAAGATGAAGTAAGAGCACCCGAAACAGACATGCAAAACTTACCAGCCATAGGGCCTCATCACGACTTCGGCGGTAACCCTTAAATCCAGCGGTAGCGCTATTACTGCCGGATTTAAGTGTCCGCCGAATCAGGGCTTTGGCGAATTTCAACCCAGCTCTGAGCTGGTGTGAAATCCGCCGAAAATTCGCGCTCATGCCGCCGGCGGTAAATCCGCCGGCTGTATGAGTGCGAAATGTCTCCATTGAGCCCAATGGGGAATGGGGCATTCCTGAATGGGCTCAATGGGGAATGGGGACTTCCAAGTCCGCCAAACTCGTGATCCCGCGCTATTAGCGCCAGGGTCTATGGCAGTCGCACTAATAGCCCCCGCGCTAATAGCGCCGGCCCTACCGCCGAAGTCGTGATGAGGCCCGTAGTCTGTTTACGGCATCTGCTAAAGCTTGTGAATTACACCATGCTCATAATGAAAACAAGTATTTGCTAAACATTTTGAACAAAGTTCAGAATGCATCTCGTCCCTCGTGCTTTTCATGGCTGGACAATGACAATCAAACAAAAATACCTACTTAGCAAAGTACTTTGCTAAAAAACATCTTGACCCATAATCTTGACATTCTCAGCCACAACCTCCACAGTGCAACGACATATAAATACCTTAGCAAACAAAAGACACATAAGATCTCACAGTCTAAATGCTGTAGAAAATCTTTCATGGATTACAAGCCTGGTACAAACAAAACACAAAGAAAACCAAGGATCCATTGATTCTCACGATCAAGAAAACCTGTATGAAAGAAACGTGCTTCCCTCTTTAGATCGTACGCACAATAGTGGCACTACTGTTAGGGACATCAGCTCCGCTTCCCCTTCCTCACAAATGGCATCGCCTCCTTTTAACTTCAACGGAGGACCCATTATAGAAGTAAACATTATAGCAGAGAATGTTGCCGCAGAGCAACTTCTAATTGACAAAAAACAGCATATCTATACATCAAGACCGCAAGATCCGACACTATCTGCACTGATTTTCGTGTTAACATCGTTAGTAAATGTCTTCGAAACATTGAAAGAAGAAGTCCACAATTATTTCGGAATCTTGTTGGAATTGACAAAAGAAGTCAGCTGTTGTGATTCAAATTTGGTTGGACTTAACTTAGCCTTAAACAAGAACTCAGTGCTCTCATGGCACGAAACGACATGTTACAAAACATCTCTTTCAAGTCATTGTCAAATGAACTTCTTCGGCTTAAAAACATCATGGTTAGACCTTAAAACACTTCTTCTTACCTGTGATTTGACGCAAACAGCATCTACAGACACTCCATCATATTAATTCAAGATCCTTGCAGTGGAGACTATTCTCCGCTTTCAGCTACAAATCTTGAAGTATATTTGAGATTGGCACAAATTGTTGACAACGAAGCACAGCCTCAATCTTCTGGTGGAGGAGAGAGATTGGACCTAGGTGACCAACCTACACCAATCCTTGCAAATCAGTTGAATGACCAAGCATACATGATACCTGTGTCTATTCCTTGTGAGGACAGTAAAGAGGTTTAATCGTCACAAAAGTCTACTCCAACTAAATCCAATAATCCGAAAAAAAGGGACAAACATCTAAAAGTGGATGTTTTTTTCAAAGCATTAGACAAAGCAAGCAAGAACAGTGAACAAGAAACAAAAAAAAGAAACAAAAAAATACTCAGAAAAAAGAATAGAGGCCTTAGCTGATGAAAACATGCCTACAGAATCTTTTTTTAAAAACTACTGGATCTCAAACTGAACACGATTCAAAAAGAACAAAATCCTCCCATGAAAGTATTGAAACTAACTCCAATTTCTTTGCAAAAAAGTGAATAAAAAACACAATGAAAATTCTAAATAACCTTCTTGTGCCCTCGCAACTCAATCTCCAGATTCAGCAACCAATACACAAGCAAATATGTCATTGCTACAAGACACAGTTCCTGTGGTCGCTCTCTGACCCCCAAAAAACTGCAAACATTATTCCAGCTGTATCTCCGAATGTGTCAACTCAAACATACAAACGTTTGCAGCCCCCAAAGTGTGGCTCCAGCTGACAAATCAGAATAAAAGTCAGAAATCTCAAAAAAGAATACCAGATCTATATGAGTTCTCTTCTAATGACATAGACAGTCTTTTCCCTTTGATAATTCAAAACAAACTGTGGGGCTAATTTTGAAAACTGCAGAGAGAGTACAAGTTCTTCAGTCCTGTTCACATGAACTTAAAAACCTTGGTGTCTTCATTACCAAACCTACACTGGAACCTGTTAAAACCAGTCTTGCTCCACCAACACTTGTTTCAGACCCTAAAAAAACTCCTGAACCTGGTCGATAAATCATGGAATTGGAAAAAATGTGTGTAAAAGGAATATGTTCAGTACACTCAAGCAAAAACAATGACAAAATACTGTCTCTTTTACTGAACAAAATTTCTCAAGTGATTCAACGTTTGAACATGTGTGATAACCAACTTTATATTACCAACTGTATCAAATTCTTGATTTGGAACACATGAGGACCTTCGTCATTTCATCACAATGAAATCGCTGCAACTATATTCAAGGAATATGACATTATTCAAAGACACTTGCCTCACATCTAACCTAGCTTTAGTCGGCTATACCACTGTTTCCCAACTAGCAACCAGTTCCATTTGTGGGAGACCATCAGGTGGTCTCCTGTTACCAGTAAAAATCATGTTCGCCAGAATGTAGAATGTATTACCAACACTATGGATTGCATATTAGTATCTGTGTGTACTTAAATGGGGTAATTCAGAAAGAGGTCTCTTAATATTCAGTATTTACTGGAACCCTACATCATGCCAATTGATACTCTTTTTGGAACACCTTTCCCAAATTCTCACTGAGCTGAACATAAAATGTCCCCATGATCTAATAATCATAGAAGGAGATTTGAATGCATGTTGTTCACCTTCCGCAAGATCATCTTCAAACTCTTTGATAAATAGAAATGATGGTGAATTATGGGAACAGTTGTTCTCACAATGGAATTTGCATATAGTAAATGGGAATGTTAGTTCTGATAACCCACCTGCTGCAACCTGGTCCAATGGCAAGAGTTTTTCCATGATATATTACTTTATTGTCTCTCATGAGTTATTGCTTTCGTGCAAATGGTTCAAGGTAGTCTCCTGGAGACAAAGAGATCAGAACGCCATACAAATTGCCTTTTATACGGGAAATCATATAACCAACATGACTTATGATTTCAATCTTCAATTTAACTGCAAGGGAAATTGTATTGTTGGGTTTGTAAACAAAGGTAAGACTCTAAACAGGAAGTTCGAAAAAATGATTCTGCATGGCTCATTAGAAGTGCTTGAATTTCTGAGGTGCCCGGTAACCTATGTTGAATTTGTGTGGGATCTTAACCCTCCGCAAACCAAAAATACTATCTAAAAAAACATAAATTTACACTTTTCACCAATTAAATTGTAATCAAAAAAATGATTGAATAGAGACAAGAAAGCCCTAAAAAAAAAGAATCTTGACTCAGTATCTTTGGCAGTCGAGTTCACTAATATGAAAAGCAGCTACAAATACTGGTATTGTGGTCATCACTTGAACTGAAGGATCAATGATGGGGAGAATATGCTAAAATGCTTCTACCTTTAGAAACGAAACATTTCTGGGAGTGATAAATCGCCAAAGTAAAACTCAAACCATACTACAAACTAATACTCTCTCTGCTGCGGACTGGGAGTCTTATTTTAACAAACAGGCAACTATTAGCTTTCTGATACAATTTTACATTGACAACTGTTTTGAATGGTCCCTACAGATTAATAAAGATGAAATCACAAACCTCGTTTTGATGGGTAGCTGAACCTAATGGTCTAACTAATCAGATACTCAAATCAGATCCTTATACTTGGTCAATAATCCTCAACAAACTGTTTAAGAAAATTGTAACAACTAAAGTAATTCCCAACTCTTGGAAAACAGCTATTATAATCCCCATCCATAAAAAGGGCAATATTATTATGTATTATTTATTTTTGGTATTAGAGAAAAAAGCTTTTAACATTTTTTTTTAAACACAATAAAACAAAATAGAACTATGATACTGATAATTTCTCATCTGAATTAAAAATTATCATAACTAACCAATTCATAAAATGACCATAATAAAGGACAGGATAACTAAATAACAGAATACAATATACTTTCACAGCCGAAAGTTTGGACAATCTATACACATACAATTTAAACATATCTTCCTAAGTATAATTCATTATTCACAACAAAACTCAATAAAAGTAAAAAAATCAACACATAATAACGTTCACTAAAGACCAATGTATAAATATATGCATTAAAAGTTCAGGCCAAATACCTCATAAGAGGTTTATTAAGCCACATTTTTTCAGACAAGAATCTCACAATTGCAAACTGAAGGCCTACCTTATTACCTTACAGCATAAGATACCAGAGTGCATCAAAATCAACTCTCTGATGATTTTGCACACATTTCCCAAAATATTGCGCTCTAAATGGGGTTAATGAAGGGCATTCCAAAAGAAGGTGTCTAGAAATTTTCAATAATGCCCTCCTTTTTGCAATGCCTACAAGGAATCAATGCAGTAGGCAGGTTTCCCTGTATCTCTATAATTTCACCAGTTTGTAGTACATTGAACCAGAATCTCATAAATGAGTTTCTCCATGTTTTGTTAGGAAAATGGGACAAATACGGCTTGGGGTTACACAGGCATTTGTAATGAGATAGCAGATGGTAATAGAGAGTCGATTTGGATACTTCATGCATAGTGGTCGCCCTGTCAGCATGTTGCAGTCATTTCTTAACTCTTAGGGGATTACCCACTAGAGTTTCTGTATCACTCAAGATTTTTTATAGGAGATGACTTGACAATCCTGTAAGCTTGCCTAGAAACACCATCTAGGACTGTCTCAAGTGTTGACCTAAATCATGATACAGGTTTTTACATTCATCCATAATCAATTTTCAATATAGTGAAAGACATTTCCATTCAACTACACTTTGGATGGATTGGAGTCCAAATTCATACCTTAATGCCGAAAGGGGTATACATTTTGAAAGACAGAGCACGATTTCTCACCATATACTAGCTTGCAATTTTACATTTCCGGAAATAAAATATAATTCAAGACAATAGCACAACTTTGGTAACACCTTAAGTTTGTAGAAACGAAAAAGAGATACCCAAGAAAATGCCTAGTATTTACGCTCAACCATCCTCATTTGTGCTACTACCAATTTGGCCCTCAGCATAAAATCATTACGTGTCTGACCAATGTTAGCTTTGTCAAATATGGGAAAGCCAAGATATATAATTCAATCTTACTTCCAATTTTACCTTATCTAGAAACAAACTATAAAGACTTGGCTTTTTCCTTAAATTAAATCGCATAATCAGTGATTTATGGACGGTGTGCAGTCATAATGTCGACATCAATAATGTCGACAGTCAAAATGTCGAAAAATTAATGTCGAAAAACAATAATGTCGACAAACAAAAATGTCGACATTTTTCGATATTTTTTCGAAATTTAATTTAGTGTATGCATAAATAAATAAATAAATATATATATGATGTGTTGAGTATGAGGGATGGTTGGGGGGTGTGGGGGGGTGGCAGGGGGGTGTTGAGTGAGGGGGGGTTGGGGGGGGGGCCCCCCCATAGTAAATACAATTTTTTATTTATTTAATTATTGAATGAATAAATAAATAAATAAATAAATAAATAATTGGTATGTGTTGAGTATGAGGGGTGAAAGGGTGGTTGGGGGGGTGTGGGGGGGGTGGCAGGGGGGTGTTGGGTGAGGGGGGGTTGGGGGGGACCCCCCCATAGTAAATGATCCTTTTTTAGTTTATTTATTTATTGAATAAATAAATAAATAAATAAATAATTGGTATGTGTTGAGTATGAGGGGTGAAAGGGTGGTTGTGGGGTGTGGGGGGGGGGTGGCAGGGGGGTGTTGGGTGAGGGGGGGTTGGGGGGGACCCCCCCATAGTAAATGATCCTTTTTTAGTTTATTTATTTATTGAATAAATAAATAAATAAATAAATAATTGGTATGTGTTGAGTATGAGGGGTGAAAGGGTGGTTGGGGGGTGTGGGGGGGTGGCAGGGGGGTGTTGGGTGAGGTGTTGATAGTTTTAAGGGTTTATAGTCATAATGTCAAAAAAAAAAGTCGACATTTTTTTTTCGAAAAAATGACTTTTTACATTATAAGTATAGGATGTCGACATTATTATTTTCGACATTTTTTTTCGACATTTTTGTCTGTCGACATTTTTTTTTCGACATTATGACTATAAACCTTATGAACATTTACTACTAGATCATTCAGGGGAATATATTTTGCAAAGGCAGATATCAGATGTTGAAGACCAAGGGGGGGTTATCCATCAATAAAAAATCATCTGCATAAGAACTCCAACTGACTCTTGATTTTGATACATCGGGAATCTTGCTGCTATGATTATTTACAGTTGGCCTTAGATCCAAAATAGGTTGTGTCTATAAGGATGTAGGCGGTTCCATCCTCCTATGTGAGAGTTGAACTTGCAAAGGTTGATCATTTTGGTTTGCCCTCAAAGTGTGAGGGGAATCCTGTAACCAAGAATTTGTCAAGTTAGGGACCGTTTAGCAATTTATGCGGCTCTTGGGCATTCGAAGAGTAATTTCTCTGTGTTTTCAATGGTAAAGGGGCAGGACATAAGGGAGACGTGGCTTGGATTACAGCCTTTTGTTTTGAGAACAGATTATATACTTCTCGGTCATCAGCCTTGTATAATGATTGTTTATGAGAGTGGGGAGCAGCCAGAACATTCTCAACGGGTTCACTTTATTTGTATCTTTCTGACCTTTTTTTGCATTTATGAGATATCTCTTCAGAAAGGGTATTGGCTGCTAAAAGCCCCTCACCCATATCAATCATTGAGGCTTTTTCTGGTTTGCAATCAAGACCGTGACCAACACTGTACAATTGGTCACTATCCTCCCTAATAAAGTTTTGCCATTTGTTTTTTTAAGGTTTTTTGTTTGGATTACCCAACAAGCCATTAAGATTTTTCTTTTTGTTATTATTTTTCTTCCTTTTTGATCTTTCCTGAAATTTCACTGGAGGGAGGGGCACAATAATTAATATCCCATTGCCTATTTTTGTGGCGATATTAAGACATGGAACCTGTGGGGGACACCCCTGCCACCGTTGCATTAAAGGAGCGGAGGAAACCCCTGCAACCCCCGCTTCCCAAAAAATGATCTCCGCCAAAAATATTGCCAATGGCCGTTCCAGACGACCATATATACGGCGATATTTTTGGTGGGAATAATATGTAGTGATACCCTCAATAGTTATAGGCATTTGTGTAGAGGGACCCAAAGGAGATTTGGCGAGCCCTACTCCCGATTCCACCCCCAAGCCTTCTGAATCCTTTGGGACTAGTAACACAGGAATTATTGGGACGGATATAGCCATATTGCTATTAGATGTTAGAGAGGATTTAGCCAATCCCAATAACCTTTCTAATAATATTTGTATTTCCATAAAACAGGTGTTTTTTTAGCTCATCTAACACTTGATCCATGACTTTAGACAGAGCTCTTACCTCAGCATTTCATTCAGAATGCTCCTGTTCCTGGAGCGGGGAAATTGATTCCAGTAAATGCTGAGATAATGCTAATAGCGTAGCATCCACAGGAAAAAATTCCAGAGGGGTATCCATGAAGGCATCCTCTAAGATAGTTTACTGGTTTCTGCCTGTTTGATTTGAGGACAGAGGTGGAAAAGATTCCTCCCCATTGTCAAAGAGAGGTCGGCCCCGGTTAGAAATAATGGAGGAGTGAGACCAAGAGAACAGAGTCACTAGGGTCTGGAGGAGATGGGGGAAGAGGCATGGCAGAGCCATCCCCATCGTGTTTTTCACTGGTATAAAGACAAGGGGTGCGGATAGAATATCATCATACATCTGCACCCCTATTAGCTTTGTGGTCCATGTGGATGGACCCATTGCATTCGGTATAGGGTACCCATATTCGACACTCGCCCTTCTGCGAGACATGTTTACCAGCAATCAAAACAACAACAATGAAAAAAGAGTTGAGATGACCTCACCTCATGTTTCGAAATGAGTTGCACAATTGTGTCATGAAAATGGATCATTTGACTAATTGTTTTGAAAGGTTATTTCCCACACTCTTTCCTGTATAGACTAGCTACCAGATTCACTCTAACTGGCCAGTTCTGACTTTGTGTTAATCCTTCCTGAGTTAGGTTAACAAACTGGAACTCCTTTGTCTCATTTATCATTTCAAATAGGGCATCATCAATATTCCAATTTAAACTCATCACCAGGGCATTCAAACAACTCTCTCTCAAGAAATATTACCATGTTAATATTTCCAAGAATAGCTAGATAGAAAAAAAAAACACTATATCACAGAACATTTTTATGAAACATGTCAAGTCTTTAAGACATTTTGGGAATAGTGTAATATTGTAATTAATTTTATTAGGTTAAGAGACCATAAAATGCCATCATGTAGTGCTCGAGTATTCATAGAATTAACTGTTTTTTCTTTGTTTTTAGACTTAGTTTATTAAGATGGTAACGATCACTTGCATGAGCAAATATATTGGTATGGAGGGTATGTGTGGGCTTGGTAATTATTACTGGCAGCCTATGAAGTGTGGTCCTGATAGCGCTTTTTACTTTTGCCCGCAGGTTCTACGCTCAATATATTGACGGGGACATGCATGCCTGCAAACAGCTCCATTTTGTGATTTGAAATTTTTTGAGTGACGGCTACCCATACCTTTGGTAGGTAGGATCAGTTTGTCCATTTGTCATGGTTTTATACAGTGATAAACATTACTCCTAAGCAAGTATCACCATTTTATATTTTGACAGAAATCGCAAGCACACTTGAATGGCCAGAGGAGAACTTTCCCAAAGATGAAATGAGCGATGAGCACATCTCTAACAGTAAAAAATATATGTTTTAAAGCAAGCAAGTAATGTAACTGATGGAGATCTTATTTAAATATGAATTTCTTATTGTTTATACTACAGAATGTAGAAGAAGAAATCAAACCCAAAACTAATCATGAAGAAGCTCAACAACTAGAAACACAATCCCAATTACCAAATCTAAAAAATTAAAAAACAAACATTAGTAATGATTTTATTAAAGAATGTGTCACATATGTTATAAATCATGTAATTAGAAATGTTGATTTTCACTGCCATACTTGTACCTTTCCCACTTTACCCCTGGAATCATGTGAATGAATTAATGAAAATATAAACGACAGACGTTTTGATGAAACTTTTCTCACTCATTCTCCTCATCATGACTTTGTACCACCTCCAAATTCCCCTATTTCTGTTTCACACTCTGATTCTGCATCCCTTTCTTAAAATAAATCATTATAAATATAATTTATATATATAAGTCCCACACATTTTTTCTTTATAAATATCTAATGTCAATAAAATAATATAATGTTGCAATCTTCGTAAAAAAAATGTTTTGTTTTAAAACACCATTTTGATGTCCGCTGACTATAATAATGTCTGTGTACGCATATCTACATGCCTTTGACACCTAGAGATGTTTTGGTGTTCAGGAACTCACTGTCTATGCCGCAGAGCGAACTACGCACTTTTAATTTGTTTGCAAATGCCATTGTCTGGGTGCAGACGTCGCACCATATACATGCTATGTCATAGGTCACATGGTGCATGTTAGTTACAGAATGTTGTGACAAGGCAGCAGACGTCCCTGGACTTCATCATGTCACTATGCCTGTGTGGCGTAATTACGTGTGTTCTATTGGTGTTCGCTCTTCATGAACATCTTTAAATCTAACTATATGGACTTTAAAGTTGAAACATTACACTTCTCCATGTCCTAACACTTTGCCAGTGCTCCTATATTGTTTTTTAAAACTTTTTACACACTTTTTCCTCTACCAGAAGTCTGCGGTCTCATAACATCACTGCAGACGTCCCCGGACATCATCACATGACTTTGCCCATGTGGCATGATGACATGTCTGCGATTTATGTTCATGCTTCACAGACATTTTTAAATTCAATGTTTTACCACTCTTGGGACTGTCAAGTTAAAACTGTGCCCTTCCATAGCTCCCAGTTCCATTCTTTCTTCATTTCTAAACTTTTCACAACTTTTCAAGGACTTACTTGGGCACTGTTGGGTATTTTGTGTAGATTTGGGGACTGGCGGTATTTTCTTACCGCCAAAAATAATGGTAATTTGGCAATGAATACTCCTTGCATTTAGATTGAGTTTGGCCTTATTTCCTTTCAGGGACCGTTCCTTATTACAGTACACAGGATCATTTAGTGGTGTACATTTTTGTTGGTGGTATTCTCTGGTGGTAAATTACTTAGTGGTGAGCATGATTTTCTTTCCCTATATCATAACCCATCATACAAAACCTTCCTTATTCTTATAATATGTCTGTGATTTATAGAGAGCCTTAGACTTACATTTTTCAGAAACACCACATTTTCATATAGAGTGCCACCTGTGGCTGTGATCACTGATTTATCTACACCAGAGAATTATGTGTCCATGGCTCCATTACTGGTTCATAGACCCCCAGTAATCTATGTATTGTATAAGATTTCACCCAGACAGCAAACACTGGGGAGTACACGCATACAACTATTTATTACTGTCAAGTCTTATTTTTAGACAACTTATTCTTTCTGTTGTTTTATCTACATGGGAAAAATGACAAATGCACTACCTAAAAATTGTCCCCGTATCACAAGTGCTATTCCAGTTGCAATAAGAAAAGAGAAAAACAAAAAACACTCTACACAATCTGCTCTGTGTATTTTTGTGTATTATAAACAATTGCATTTCAAAACACCATTTTACCCTTTTGTTTTAGAGAAGCAAACAGAAAGAATGTACAGCAGTAGAACGAGATTCACTTTGCATCATCTGTAACAAGAAGAGAAAAAAAACATACAGCAAAAGAACAATATTCACTTTGCAACATTACAGCGTAGCGATTAAACACAGGGGATTCCCTTTTTCTATTGTGCCTGCTGATATTAGGTCATTCGTACAACAGCACACAGTAATCACACTCCACTTGTATAGTTACCAGCTATCTGTAGCTCTCCCACACACGACCTTCCTTGGCTCCGAGGAATGGGCCCAGGGTTTTCTTTGTGTTTGAAGCGCACAGCGAGAACATGGAATTCTCGTGCCGGTGCCAAGTGAGACCAGGAATGCCCAGTCTCTGAAGGTCTGTGTCAGCAGCTCAGCAAAAACGATCTTAACTCAGTTCTGTCAGACCTTGTCCACCAGAATTCTGTTACATCCCCCATGCTTACGTGTCACCAATCAATTTCAAAAGCCAAAAGACTGTATCCTCCTTCCTTTAACAATAGCTCAACTTTTACAGTAAGAAACTGTATCTAAACTAATTTCCTGGCATGCAGAATTTGCTTACTGCGACACAGTGAACACAGAGAGCAAGGAAAAAAAAATCTGAATGCACGTTTAAAATGACTCTGAGAGCATGTCTCTTCTGCCTCTTTTTCCACATGGAGAGCACATTATAATGTTATTGAGTTTGTACCGGTCAGTCAATTAGACAGCTAACGTGGTGCCCTGTGAATGAGGCATTTCAAATAAGAGAGAAGAAAAAAAGAAAATATTCTGGTGTGCTTTTAAAACTGCCGCCTGTCTCCATTCGCATATCCATATGTTACACTAGCAACCTATGGCTGGCTATATGTGTGCCACATTATTGCTGGCTATAATGTTATCATATTCAGTGGCGCCGTACTCCAAGACACAATAAATGATACTACATCATCCCTCCTTTATCTGGAATTTGGCAATGGTCTAGGCCACAATTGGAAGAAACTCAAACACGCTCCTTTTCTTCCTTTAAAATGTATGCGTATTGGGATATCTTTCATTCCCTGTTGTAGCTAATAACATGAGCAACATCTTCACCTTTACGGACAAAACAATCAACCATCCTCCCATTATTAGCACCAGAGCAGCTAAACCCACCACAGAGCGTTCCCCCCAGGTTCACCAATTAAACTTCTCCACTTCTATTATACCCAGGTTACTAACTGTGATAGTGTTCTTTCTCAGATTCATTTTTACCACATGCTTCTCTTTATGATTCAATAAGAACTCCACATCCGGGTCTATTGGAAATGCATCCCTTTGAAAAAATTCAATATTCTCTACTTGGCTTTCTCAAATATCCTTTGTAATATGAAATAATGTTAAACCTCCAATTGAAACAATTGTGTCCTTCGGAACCTTTAAGTAAAATACATTATATTTTACCTGCAGCAAACGTTCCATGATTCCATGATTCAATTGGATTATCATCAAATTCTTCATACAGGTGCTGACCAACCATTTACTTTTGACCATTTTAGCTTGTGCCAGCTCTTCAACCCCCATATTGCTAATAACTACTTTGCATCCTTCTGATACACTTGGGTCAGATTTCAAACCACAAATAGCGTTTGTAGCATCAGGAATAAACGGTTTTCCTGGACACATGTAATTTTGTTCTTTATATTTTACACAGGTTTCCAAATTTGGGATCATGTACACCTCAGGCTTCCATGACTGAAATGCCACCACTTCTGGAGTCCTGATATTAATAAACTTATCTTCTTGCCAAAATCCCACATTGTGTACCCACTTAGTTTGATAAATGATTTCAGGAGCTATTAACAGGATGCATAATGCAAACCCTATTTCCAACCTCTCCAAATCCACACATAAGGGCATTGCATTACCCATTTCAAATGCAATTTTCACTTGTACCATATCAATCTCCCTCCTGGTCAACCTTTCTATCATTTGATGAATAATATCTTGTGAAACGAAATGCAATGGTATATGTCCTCAAATCAATTGTGAAATTGCAATTTGAACTTCCCTCATGTAATTCGTCAATAGTCTATCAATAGGATTCACTATATTCAGTATTTCATTCAATACTCGGTCATGTTTAATAATTATCTTGCTTGTCCGTTGAATTACATCCGCTTTTTCATTCAATATGATCGCAGTTTCTTTTATGAACCTTACTTGTTCATCCAATCCCCCTCTAATTCCATCTAAAGTTCTTTGTATCATTGCTAGGTCAATACTCAGTTGTTGTGCATTAGTACTCAGCGTCCCTACTGAAATAGCATTGGCTGTTGACATCATGATACCTATTATGGCTCCAATTATAGACATTACCAATGAGACCACAAGCATTATTGCTCCTCTTTTTCCTATCCTTTTCTTTATGTCTGCTGAATTCACAAATGTTTTCTCCAATTGCATCAACATATCTCTTATTGACTGCTTAGTGTCCTCTTTCTTTAGTTCCAGCCACTCCTTAGTTTGCTCAGCCTTAATTCCAGTATTATTAAAAATGTTTTTTCATCAGAGTATCAGGATTCAATGGTATATAAATGTTCTGGAATATCATCCTTCTATCACTCATGATGAATCCAGGTGCTTCTTCTACCGCAATACCAGATGTTGGTCCGGGCTCAATGACAACCTGTGCTTCCAAGGTTTTGAAGTCCCTCCGAATATCATAATGATCAGCCACATCGTTGGCGTCATCATCAATGCTACTTGCTATGTAGCCTTGGTCTTCGCCCCCCGTCGGGGCTTCGTCCGAGTGGACTCCAGGACTCCATCCTCCCGTGTCTTCCAGTCCCTTGACCTCTGATTAAAGGTATGTTAGTATTCTAAATCAAATAGAAAAGAAACAAATTAAGTATATAGCACAATACTAATTTCACCCTTTTATATATATATATATATGTCACAGTATTTGGGTTCATTACAATAATCAATCACATCTATTTTTATTTCTCTGCCGCTGCCCTATGACTAAACTCATTTATCTTCTTTCATGTATTTAAGGGTCTTTATCCTTTTCTACATGCTCAAGCCTCTTTACCTCATGTTTGGGATGCCATGGTTTAATTTGACTTATGTGAACGAACTGTTCTTTTGTTGTTTCACCTTCAGTTTTCAAAATTTGGGAGAAATCTTATCTATAATTCGAAATGGTCCCTGCCAGGCTGCCATAAATTTAGAATTGTTCAGTTTACTTTTTCCAAAATGAAATTTATACACCTGATCCCCCCACACAATACTCCTTCACAGATGTATTTTTATCATAACATAACTTTGTACTGTCAGCAGTCCTTTCTAGATTTCGCTGCACAAAAGTAAATGCATGTTGTAAATGCTTCCTCAGTTCATCCATGTATTCATGAACTGTAGATGTGCTTACAAGTGTCTGCTCATGTGTTCTGTATAGTAGGTTTTGCGGCAACACCATCTTCCTATACCTGTCAAAATCTCATGGGGGCTAATACCTGTTGCTTTAGCAGGAGTTGATCGGATTGCTATCAAAACCAAAGGTAAACGTAAATCCCAGCTGGAACCTGCTTCTGCTACAAATTTCTATAATATATCCACAACAGACCTATTACAGCGTTCAACTCCCCCAGAAGAAGTAGCTCGATATGCAATGTGTCATTTTCTTTTCACTCCCAGTATTTGCCATACCTTACTCATTAGAGCGCTTGTGAAATGACTTCCTCTGTCTGATTCTATTCCTTGTGGTAATCCAAACCTTGAAAATATATGATTCACCAGTAATGTAGCTGCTGTTTACGCACTATAATCTGGTGCAGGAATACACTCTATCCATTTTGATATCAAACATACAACACTCATAATATACCGGTTACCCCTGCTCGACCTCTTTACAGGCCCTACATAGTCTATTTGCAAATCTGACCATGGAAGAGTTAAGCCTCTTTTCATTAATGGGGCTCTATGCATTGGTGAAGCAGGTTTAAATTGGGCACGTGGCAGATATCCCCTAGTATATAATTCCACATCTTGGGACATATGTGGCCAGTAAGCATAATATTTCAGTATCTCCGCCCACTGTATTTGTCCTGTTATGGACTATCTAATCATGAGCCCATCCTGTAGTCTAATTAGTTTCTTATTCTTTAATAGCACTCTCAACTCTTCTTTTCCCACACAATCATTTTCTGTTAAAGGGTATTGTTCAGGGTCTATTAAATGATTATAATATGTTCCCAAAATTGGATAATCCTTTTGTGCTTTAATCAGATCTTGATCTGGTGTATCGTAACTCCATTATACTACTGGTTGATCCACCTCTTTTGGCGCTTTAGAGTGTGTTACTGCATCAATTTGTATTTCGCCAAGTAAATATTCAATAGGTAGCAATTCTCCCATCACAGCCCCAATTTTAGCCAGGTGATCTGCCTTATCATTCCCCTCCTTATCCTATCCTGGAGTTGTTAAATGCCCGCACATTTTTCTCCAGTTTATTGTCAAATTATTCTCTGACACCAATTTGTCTATGGCTTGTATCATTTTTCCATGTTTAAGTGGCTTTTTATTGTATATTACCATGTCTCTTGCTTTCCAGCCAGGACAATATTCCACAAAACTATTTTGTGCATAATCAGAATCAGTCACCAGGACAATTTCACTAAATTCATTATCAACTACAGTAGCAATTGCTTTATAATTGGCTGCCAATTCCGCTACTTGACTGCTCCTAGCTCCAATTCTCATCACTATACTGGGGATGCCTTCACATTTAAACCAGACATTTCCTATCCCTGACACTAATTGTTTATTACTGTCATTTTCAATGTCAAAAGCACAACGGCTGGACGGCTGCCGGCTAAACGAAATCTGGTGTTTTCATCCTATTTAATTTTTCTGCTTTCACATCGCTCACCTTTAAAAAGGCTTTGCCTGCTCAATTTTCGGCAACGAATCCAGTTTGCACCAGTACGCTCCCGGGAGCCCTCGAGCAACCGCTACTTAATCTTAGCATCGATGACGTTAACACCAGAAGGGCCCCAGACTCGGAAGAAAACACTTCAACACCGACGAATGCTCAACCCTTGGACCGCGATGAAGGCAGTACCCGGAACAAAGGTAAGCAAACCTGCTGCCCGAGCTCTGCTCGCATCGCTTACCCTACCTACAGTCTTACCTACAGCCCTACCAAACGATCTCTCAGATCACTCAGAGCAGCCCCATGTCCTCCATCATCCTAATTTATGTTTTGAAGCCCTGAGCCACGACCATCCAATTGAAGCGCCTACACTTATCCGCTTCTGTTCTAATGACCACACACCGCCTACAACATCAGCGACAGCTTTGGCAGCACCCTCATTCGTAGATCAAAATCACCAGGGAACTCATGAGGGATCTGTTCCATTTTTGAGCCGAGAGTTGCTAGACACCTCCAATGACGATGTCCCTGAACCTCAAGCGACCACAGTCCCTTTCCCCATCTCTGTCAATCCTCTGCTGACTCTTAAATTATGTAATAATGTTGAAGAAGACCCGGCAGTACAGACCGTCAGCTCGCTAGCTGCTCCGTCAATGTGCCCCCTGCGGAGTCCTACTACGGCCGCTGCTTCTCTGGACATAATACATGATACCACGATCCACCCAGGCCCTTCAGTGCCTGACGCTCGGGCACCCCAAACTAGTCAACCATTCCAATCTTTGTGCCATATTAACCACGCTGCCTCTTCCTTTCCGGTAAGCGACGACGAACTGTTAAACCTACCAAATGACGAAGATTTGGAGTGTGCTTTTAACTGCGCACAAATAGTACCTTCCCTACAGCAGAAATCATCTTCAGAAGTTCCTCCAAAAAATTTACTACCAAATCTGCACTCTTTAGAAACTACGTCCTGTCACTTATCCTCTACTCCTCCTTTTGTCATGGCAGCAATGACCGCGGAGAGGCCAACAGAACACAATCATATGGGCCCTCAAAGCGAACAAACCACCCAAAAAATTCACGGCACATCAATGCGCCTAACAGGACGTCCAGCAATTGGAGTGTGCCAATAATCCCGCCCCAAATTACACACCTGAGCGCTCGGTACACGGAAACCGTAGCAGCTACGCGTGTCAAGCGCCAGAGGAATCAGCAACTATAAGAGCCCTGAGCCGTCACTCCACAAAATTGCCCGAGACATCAGCAATAAATAAGCAATCTGATCTGGACTCCAGCTCTTTTGCAAGGGCTAGACGCCTACAAAGAATTACAGAGCTAAAATCAAATCTTCAGAATCTCCCAAAAGCACAAGATCATCTTTCGGCCCAAGCAAGCTCCTCATTTTCTTTAAACAAGTCCCCTCTTGGAGAATTTCCGCCGTCCAATCTGCCACGCACCCTGTCGCCCATTAAATCTAAGTTTCACTTGGACTGCTCAATCTCATCTTCAAATGAACAAGACGCAATATCCGCAAATTTTTTCCAGGCAAATGCTGCAACTGATTTTATCACGCAAATTCACAATAATGTTCTCGCGGCATCTGCAGTCGCACTGGCACCCTTTTCTAAACTTTACGAAGCTCTACAAACTCAAATATCTGAACAAGGAGCAATAATGCAGACTTTGGCTCAGAAAATAGACACAATTGATCTCTTTACAGACTTTCTTCAAAAACAAATTGAAAAAAATGCTGACCAGTCAATTAGATGGCAAGAACGTTTAGGCGATTTGGCCGCAAGACATCACTGCCAAAACGATACACTAACAGAAGGTCTGCTAGATGCTGTGAAATGGATGAGGAAAAATGTTAATTCTAATAATCAAATACATGCAGCGCCATCCATCACAAAAAGCAATTCAGCAGTTCCAAACAGCAATGAGCAAGTGCCAAACGAGGCATATCTTGCAACATCCATTGTTCGCGCCTTTCCAAACCCTGAAACTAGCGTTCCAGCCCCTATTCATGGGACCCAACCTGATTATGTGCTCCCCTGTGACTCTTCAAGACACACAGAAACTGCTGTCCCTTCAGAAAATGGTCCCCCCCCTTTTGTCTGTGAATGCCGCGGAAGCACTTGGTCAAACAACTACACAACCGACCACGTTCAATATATTTCGTGGCCCAGTCAAAACTTTTGCAATATCTAAAACGACCAAGAAGGGTCCTAACGTTCTCCAAAAGAAACTTCCCGACACTGGACATAATGCACTGCCACAAAAAAGCATATGTCAGAAAGTAAAAAAATTCATAAGAAGTTTGACTACCCCAAAGAAAACTGGTCTGTTTGAGAGAACAACTGGACAATCACAAGCAAGCTTATTACAAACTCAACGGTCTCCCCAACCAAAAGGGCAGATCAAAGGTATATCTAAACAATCGACAAAACGCCGACGCATAGACTCTGACATCCAAAATCTGTCTAGCTCGGCAGAAGTAGGCTCTATAGACCTATGTAATCTATCCACATATTCAATTGGAAGCGAAACCCAGAATGCATCTTCCTATGAACCCACTCCAACGAATGTGTTCGATAAACTCGCAGAAAAGTCAATCCCGCTGAATGAAAACCCGCCAAAACGACGCTCTTGTGAAGCTTCAACAAACAAAAATACAACCATCGTAAAGGTCTCACCTTCACCAGTCAACTCAAAACTAAACCCTAAGTTAACTCTGAATCAGAGGAAAACTGAAGTCCATTTTCGCACTAGAGCGCACGTCGATACTATCTCAGAACTGGAAACAACATCATGGAAACTCCGACTCCAGAACATATATGCGGACGAACACCATTTAAATTTAAACAGAACAAATGTTCTAAAATTATTCGCCTGCGTCCCTCAACTTCGGACAATTACGACCGACGACATTAAAATCGTTGAGTATGCAACAGAAAAATCTACAGACCAAGTGCTGCTACATATAACTTCACGAGCTGTGAAAAACATTTTATTACAAGCAGTTGAAGAGCTGCTCGTCTTTGGTTTTGACATTTCCCTGGAACCTGATTTGATAAATCAAAAAGGAACCATGACCAGGAAGACAAATACAAATAACTCCGAAAGCACGATCTGCCGGTCGTCCTTACGGAAATCTTTAGTATATCCACAAAAATCACGAAACGACCGGGACCGCTTAGTCGGAAGAGAAGGAGGCAGACCTGTAGCTAACAGAAGAACCGAACAACACCACTAACAATGAGTGACTAGGAAGAACCTTACACTGATGTCTTGGAACACCCGTGGCTTTATGCATCTGTTTAACAACTTTACAGAATCTTGCGCTGATGTCTTCATAATCTGCCTCCAAGAAACATGGCTTCGTGAAGTACCCACCCGAGATGGATACAGTATCTTTCTAAACCCGGCCAAAAAAAACCCTACTGGCCGTCCTTATTCAGGTCTACTAACCATGGTGAAAATGTACAACTGGATGACCCCCATTGTTGTAGTCAACCCGAATCCATATGTGCAGTGCACGATTATACGAATTGATACGACGAACTTCAAGACTCACAGTCACCTACTTGTAATTAATTGTTACTGGAATCCAGCAATAATCCCCACCCCCGATTTCATCGATAAGGTAACAACTTTAATTGATGAGGCCTTCATCAAGTATACCAATTTAGCAGTGATTGTTTGCATCGATCTGAACTGCAGTTGGTTTCGATTCAACCCTCAAACAATGGAAAACAATCAGCTACCGGAGTCTGAGGTCCCTGAACGAGGCCAATCTTGGTCTCGAGCCCTTACATTACGAAATTGTCAGATGTTAAATGGCAATACTAAAGGTGACCAACCCTGCAAGACAACCTGGAAGCGACTACAATGTAGAAACACCTTAGACTACATCTGGGCCTCTCGAAATTTGTTCGAAAGGGTCGTGTCACTAGAGGTCATTCAGAAGGCCGAAAGTGATCATGACATGCTTTGCCTATTACTAGATCTCGAAATCCATCCGCAGCCTGAGACTTATGATATTCCACTATCAATAAATGCGGCCGGAAATAGGCTTAAAATTAATGGCCCGCAAATTTTGAAACTAGCATTAAATCTTGGTGACTCAAATGGCGTTGAATACATTCCTCTGCTCGCTGCATTCTTACCAAAACATGTAAACTCAAGAATATATGGCCATAGCCCAAAACATATATTCAGCAACGAAATCGCCGCAGCAAAAAAAGAACTGAGGAAAGACTTACGACTGATAAGAAAGTCCCAACATGATCAAAAAACCATACAAATAGACCTAAGAGATCGACGTCGGACATACAGAAACTGGCTTAAAATTCACTCAATGAAAATCGAACAAGACCGATCTGAAACAATGCTCAAGTTAATAATCACAAAAAACACGCGAGAAATATGGGCTCTATTAAATAGAGGAATTTCAAAAACAATCCCAAACATCTCAAACGAAATTTCGAGCGCGATTTGGGTCGACTACTTTACAAAGGTATATGAACAGCAGTGCCAAGACCCACAAGTTCCTTCGTTCACTTCCTCTGGAGCCTGGGACATAACTCCGTGCTAAGAAGATTTAATACTGGCCATTCAAAAACTAAAGAATTCAAGAGCAGCTGGCCCAGACCAAACCTCGAATATCACGTTAAAAAAACATAAGCATCATTGGGCCAAATTTATGGAAAATCTGTTTATTCAAATTTCAACGTCAAGACAAATACCTGCTTCATGGTCGAAAGCTATAGTGGTACCAATCTACAAGAAGGGTAGTCGAGACGATCCCTCTAACTATCGGCCAATTGCCTTGCTGGACACGATGGGAAAAATATTCGGATCATTTCTCCGACTAAAGCTGACAGCATGGGCGGCCAAGAAAAATCAAACAGATTGCCGACAAACAGGTTTTGTCGAACAAGTAGGCCTTGATGTAAACCTAACTCTTCTAACTATTCTAAAACTAGAAGCCCTAAAAGCGAAGAAAAAAATCTTTTTCGCATTTGTCGATCTTAGACAAGCATTCGATGCAATAAATCGAGACAAACTCTGGTCTAAACTACGAGGGTGGAACTGTCCAGTGTCAATTCTGGAGCCCCTTATAGCTTTGCATACTAACACCACAATACAAGTGAAAGAGAATTCACAAGGAGAACTAACGGAGCCAATCCCAACGTATAAAGGCGTCAAGCAAGGATGTTCACTTGCTGCTGAATTATTCAAACTATTCATTTCGGATCTACCGAATTGGCTGGATTCTACGCACTGTTTCTCTCCAAAGATAAATGGAACTCCGATTAAATACCTTGTATATGCCGATGATATTGTGCTAATTGATCAAACGCAAATCGGCCTGCAACACCTATTGATCACCTTAAACGATTATCTAATAGCTAATGACTTACAACTAAACACAGGAAAAACGAAGATCATGTGTATTGGAAAAAGCGCATCAAGAAAAGACCAAAACTTCAAATGGGCTATTGGAAAAGAAAATCTAAGTAGTGTAACTTCGATTCGATACCTGGGCATCATGGTTAACAACTCGCTTTGCGAATCAGCATGGTCAACCGACCTGTTAGAAAGAGCAACGAAATTAGGTCTGCAAGGAGCGAAAATTAATAAAGACTTTGGAAAATTTTCAATAATGCCTTTAATTTTATTCTATCTGCAAAAGTTTATCCCCACCATAACCTTTGGTGGAGCGACTGGGTGGAACCTTGACCATTCCCTGTGGCAGAAACTTGAAGGGAGGTTTTGGAGACGAGCATTAGGACTTCCTAAATGGCAATCCCTATCGCTTCTGAGGAAAATGATGCTTGGATCACAAATCCCAGCATATGAAATTTTCGTAAATGAAACAGAAAATTCACAGTCGAGCTTACTCCAAACATGGAAGTCTAAAATAAAAACCATTATGGATGCCGCCAACATATCTACTAACGAGCTGATTGAGCGTCCACAGATCGCAAAGAAAAAACTTGAGTCCTGGGATTGGATATCATCCTACGAGCACAGAGCAACGCTTAAATCCACTTATCCAGAAGCGAGGAGTATGCTGAAATTACATTCCTTACCGAAATACCTCACAACCTGCCCCTCATGCCATCACAGGACTCAATTCCTGAAATTCAGATTGAACGCCCTGAATACCAGAGAATCATTATGGCAACGTCGATCCAAAACCATTTCTTCAAATAAATGCAGATTTTGCAACCTAGGTGAAGTGGAGTCACTAAAACACTTAATTACAGCCTGCCCTCAGCTTATCATTCCCCGAGAGCTTCACTTGCTCTCTTATAAACCCATCCTATATGATGCAGATGAATGGTGGGACACAGCATTGGCAGGGAGAAATATTAAGCTCACTTGTAAAATAATCAACTTCCTAGATGCGATCCTGCGCACAGACCCAACCTGAAGAAGCGAACCAAGACTTTTTTTCATGCGTGAGGATCGATGGAAAATACATAAAGAATTAGTTCTGAAGGGAGCAATCTAACCAACAGTCTGAGTTAGCGCCATGTAACAAAAGTTTGATATTATTATTGAACTGCAGTTTTACAATAAAATTAAAAAAAAATAAAAAATTGCCTTACTTGCATAGGCAATGGTTTTGTGATTCAAATCATGTTTTTGTGATAACACTGCTGACATACAACGTTCAGAGAAACCTATTTCTATAAAGAAATCCCTATCCTTTTTGGGGTATGCTAAACATGGTGCCTTTACAAGACATTCCTTTAATTTAGCCACAGCCTCAGACTGCTCTTTTTCCCATTTCCAGGGTGTATTCAGCTTTAGCAGTTTAGCCAATGGTTGAGTAATTTCAGCATAATTCTCAATGAACTTCCTTTTATAGCATGTCATTCCTAATAAACTTTTTACTCCTTTCACACTTTTAGGGTCTTTTAGTTTTTGTATGGCCTCTATTTTCTTCTTTTGTGCGTTTAGTCCATGTTCAGTCACTTCATGGCCTAGAAAATTCACTTTTTTCTTGCACCATTGTGCTTTTTGTAAAGATACTTTGGCGCCTGCTTTCTGCAATTGGCCAAGAACAGGTCTTATTTCATCAAAATGGTTTTTCAAGCTTTCATTTTTTATCAGTACTTCATCCACATAAACTATGGTACCTGTTTCCGCTGCATCAGGCATGGCCTTTGTCAAAAATATTCCAAATTCACTCCCACTATTGACATACCCAAATGGAACTCTAACCCATATGTATTGAGTCTTATCAAATGAAAATGAAAATAAATTCTGAATCTCCTCTGCTGATAGCATGCGCAAATTTCCAGAAGTGAGATCTAACATGGTAAATACTTTTGATCCATGTACCTGAGCCAGGCCCTGATCAATGAATGGTAGTGGCTATCTGGATACTGGTACTCTTTTATTTAACTCCCTCAAATCTGCACACACCCGCCATTGACCATTCGGCTTTAACACACCTAAAATAGGTGTGTTGGATGTGCTATGAATAGGCCTGATAATTCCCCGAGAATTATCTCTGCCAATGACTCTAAACATGCTAGTGGTAACCTATACTGACACACAAATACTGGGCTTCTACTACACCCTTCCGGTACCGTGGCCACATGTAAATCAGTTAGACTGCAATCATAAGCATCTTTAGCAAATACATCCTTAAACTCCATAAATAGTCTCTTCAATTCATTTCTATCTTCATCGCTGTCACATGCATCCACTGATAAAATCTGCTCCTTTACCATTTTTGAAAATACTGGGAAATCTTCCAGTGAAGGAATCTCTGTGCTTTCTTCTAACTGTGTAGCTGTGTCTCTTTGTAATGCTGCCACTTGTAAATATTTTGGTATATAAGCTTCCACTTCAATGGTCTGATTTTCTGTTTCATTTTCATTTAAGTTAAATGTTATGCAATTCTCTTGATGACAGCACACTGTCTCTTTTGAATGATAAGGGTACACAGAATGGGATATTTCCAATCATAATGTTATTTAGATCTGCAGTATAATGTGATTTTTGTATAGCCATTCCTAATGAGGAGTTTTCCTCTAAATGAATATCTTGACAACCTGTATTATTCACCATCCTTTTTACAGACCATTCACCATCATCAATGGAATGTATTCATAATCCAGGCCTTGCTGTTTTATGGCTTCATTCAAACACACAAACGCGTCTGGATCCTTCATCTGTTGTCCGTTTTTGCACTTTAGCGTTATTACAAACTGCTTGGTGAATGCAGGGATAATAGTATCCTTCTTCAGCTGTAATTCAATTGCATATGGGACCAGCTGTGCGCAATGATAAGCACTTCTTTTGTCTTCAAATTCAGGTGCCGGCCCACCTAGGCGTGACCATATTTTTTGATTAAGGAAATCTAACACCATACACATTCTGTGCATGATATCATAGCCCATGTAAAAATCATTTTGTGTCCCACTCACTATCCAAACATTATGGTGAATTGTTTTTTGTCCAATACTAATCTTCAGCTTGCATCTGCTTGCAATTCGGTTTTCAAAGTCTGGACTGTCCAAACCAGAGACATATTGGTTTTTAATTCTAAATTTCGAGATCACCTCCCTCTCCATTATTTTTTGTAACAATTTCTCATTAATGAAACTCCTTCCTGTTCAAGTGCAAAAGTGGCTGTTGTTGGTTTAGAATAGTCAGTTGTACTAATGTGAACCCATGGTTGCTCATCTTCCATGTGTATTTCAGCAAGAGTGTTGATGTGTTTTTCTGTATCTGTTTTAGGAGCAGTATTCTGTTTGCATGTCTTCTCTTTTAAATAAAAACGTAATGTGTGCTCATTTATGGCAGTTTGACATGTTTTCCTTGGGTCCAAGTATATTTGTACAGATTGTTTCTCATCTTCACTCATTTTATCTTGACACATTAAGATAACAGTGACGCTACGTATGCAGCTATTCTGGAGATATACCTGCACTGCATCATTTGTTTTGGCAACGCTGTGACATTCATTTATATTGCTGTTTTGTGATTTTAGTTTCTTAGGTCTCAATGTTTTTTTGTTAAGGACCCCAGTACTCCATTAACCCCATCTATGAGAGGAGACAATCTTTTCAGGCAATCTGTTCCCATCAGAAATGGAAAAATAGACGTGATCAATGCCTCTTGTTTCATTCTGTGTTTTCCTATCTTTATGTCAACCTCGGTGACACCTATGATGGGCACCTCTTCCCCATTAAAATGATGCACTGGAACTTGATTTTCCTTTACTGTGATCTGATTCTGTGGGGATCTCCCTTCATTGATACTCTTTACCAATTCTTTAGACATACTTGTGGCCTGTGCGCCAGTGTCAATCATTGCAAATGTATTGCATTTGTCTTCTACAGTGATCGGAGTATAATACCTGTCTTCAACTTCCTCTAACGCACATAAGAAGTGTGAATTCTTACTGATTTCAGGGCTCACCTTTCTCAGGCCTTTTTCACTTTTGGCTAAGCACATTGGTAAATGGAATGACATTTTTCCCTCCTTTTTGCCCATTTCTGCGTGGGAGACTTTATTCATTTCTCCATGTTCAGAGGTTTTTTTGGAATGTGGCCACTGTTCGCCCATCCATCCAGTTTTCATCAGAGGCCACATTACAATCCTCCAACTGAACATGTGTAACAACATCACTTGGCAAAATTGTCATTGTCTAACTCTGTGCATTTGTGATTATTTGGTATGGTACCAGTCCTTTTAACTTCTTCAAAAATATGTGGCTCAAAGAATTCTTCAGGTGATCGACCTGTACCCTCCTTTTGAGTATTTCTTTTTTCTGCCTGTGTTTGGTTATTGCTCTGATTGTCCAGGGAAGGAGTTATAGCATCCCCACTTACTGCCTGTTTGCTGGTATTCCCCATGCATGAGTAATTTTTCTTAAATCTGTCTCTTTGTTCCTTTGGAATTTCAGGTTTTCCCTTTTTATTTGTACAAATCTCCAATGTTTGATTTAGCTCTAGGTTAAACCGAACTTCTTTCATAAGGGTATTTGCACGTTCTGTTACATGTTCTTTTACCGGTATTATTTCTTTTGAATTCTTATACATCTCAGAGTCATTGTGGAAAATCACATCAGAGCAATCTGTTTTCTTGATACTGCAGTCACTTTTCAGAAACCACCCGGTCATTGCTATGGCTTCTGCGCCCTCCTTTGACAACTGTTGTTGTGCTGTACAAAGCTTTCCTATTTGTTCAGCTAACATTTTCACTTGGGCCTCGAGACACTGGAATCTTTCCATCTCTCTAGAATCCTCTCTCTGTGGCCTTGATCGATATTGATTGTTTTCCCCCTGATTGGATCTATTCGGATACCTCTCAGGGGAATGATTTCTATTTGTATTGTTCCTGAACTCTTGATTCATATGTGTATGGGAGCGGGGTGCACTCATCCTTTGGTTGTAGTCCCCTGGTGGGGAATCATTGTACTGACGTGGAGTGTAGTTCATATTCTGCCTCATGTCCTGTCTCTCATGTTGTGGGTACTGGCCCCTATGTTGATTCCCATTATCAGTAAATCGATCCACATATCGGGGTTTATCCTGATTACCATATATCATGGTGTTGGGATCAAATCTGCTCTGTGTCCCCAATGTCTGGTAGAGACCATTATTTCTTTGATCCTGATTTTGTCTCTGGTTATTGTTCATACCTGACATATCAAGCCGATAGCCTGCCCGGGGTACCTAAGGCTGATATAGCTCTCCCTATTACTAGGATCATGTGATTGAAACATTGGTACAGGGAGTGGCAACCTTTGTTGATTACCCCTTTGTTCAGGTGTCAAATTATTCTTACCTAGACTTTGAGCAGACTCAAGGGACATTTTGGCTGACCTGATTTCCATCACTGTTGCTGAAGGTTCTTTAACTTTTGGTCTAGTGTCCTTCATTTTATCACTTTCTCTACCCTGACAATAGAGTACTTCATATAGTTTTGTGCTTTGGTGTGTAATCCATTCAAGGAACTTGTCACGATCAAATTCACAAACCAACGGTGATATGATGTCTTTCTGTAACCCATCGAAGTAGGCAGTTTTAAACTCATTAGAATTGGGGTCAAAGATACATCAAAGCTAAAAAAATGCTCTTTTTAAGTCTTGTAAAAACGGGCGAGGGGATGTATTAGGCCCAGCAGTGATTGTGTCAGCAACTTTATTTGCCTCCTGCAATGACTGGAAAGGAAAAACATGACACCTACCGGTCGATTTATGGAAATAATGTGCGCCGAAAATTCCCGCGCAGAGGTGCCAAAACGTGCGAATCGCAGTAAAAGTGCGAAAATCGCAGTGCAAGTGCGAAAATCGCAGGGAAACCAGCGCACATCGATTCATGGAAGTCCGTGCGCGAGAAAAATATTGGATGTGCGCTAAAAATGTGCACCGCGCACGCCGGCGCACAGGTCATCCAACAGCGTGCGCCACGGCCACTGCGAAATCGCACATAGCGCGGCGCACATCACAAAAGTAGGCGGAACACGGGGCGTAACACTCGGAATGGGGAACAACGCGTGAAAATATGGGCGTCACAGGGGAAGTACAGGAGGCAAGTGCGCGGAACGCCCACACGTTCGCCTACAACCCGTATTCATGGAATCGAATAGGGCAAACCAGCGCACGGTAAAAGACGCGCACAGGGCCAAAAAAGTATGCCACAAGAAAGCAGGCGGTAGCGCCCATGGAACTGAAAAAAAATGTGCACCAAAATGTGTGCTAACAAAAAGTACCCATATACAGCCATAATGAATGGGCAATACAGTGGCCCTCTAGGACAAATGAGGTGCAAAGGGGCACCGACAAACACGGACACCCGCTGTGTGAAAAATAGCGTGTGCGCGTGTTCCTGGGTGCGCGGGAAGTTCCACACGCGATTGGCCTGGGTATGTGTACTTCGGGGTGCACGGGAAGTTCCACACGCGATTAGCCTGGGTAGTGTAATATGGGGTGCACGGGAAGTTCCACACGCGAATGGCCTGGGTAGGTGTACTTCGGGGTGCGCGGGAAGTTACACACGCGATTGGCGTGGGTACGTGTACTTCGGGGTGCACGGAAAGTTCCACACGCGATTGGCCTGGGTACGTGTATTCCGAGGTGTGCGGGAAGATTCACGTGCAATTTAAGCAGGGTACGTGTATTTCAGTGGTGCTGGGGAATGCTACACGTGATTTGGCCATGTGGGTCCTCCCAGGTGTTCCTTCTACACCCTCCACGGCCCCTGCAGGCAGCCCACACCACAGGGTAGTACCCTGCACCCCTGCTCATGTCCCACAGGCAACCCATCCACCATGGCCATGCCCACCAGCCAACCCACATTTCATCTTGCACTACTGATCACTAACACATGTCTCCCATCACCCCCACCCCCCAGCCACCAGGGGCAGCCTCCCCCAGGCCCCCACTCATGTCCCCTATCACCCCCACCCCCCAGCCACCAGGGGCAGCCTCACCAGGCCCCCACCCATGTCTACCACCATCCCCACCCCCCAGCAGTGCAGGGGCAGCCTCGACCAGGCTCCCACGCATGTCCCCCTGCACCCCCACCCCCCAGCCACCAGGGGCAGCCTCCACCAGGCCCCCACTCATGTCTCCCATCACCCCCACCCCCAGCCACCAGGGGCAGCCTCCACCAGGCCCCACTCATGTCTCCCACCACCCCCACCCCCCAGCAGTGCAGGGGCAGCCTCCACCAGGCTCCCACACATATCCCCCTGCACCCCCACCCCCCAGCCACCAGTGGCAGCCTCCACCAGGCCCCCATTCATGTCTCCCATCACCCCCACCCCCAGCAGTGCAGGGGCAGCCTCCACCAGGCCCCAACTCATGTTTCCTATCACCCCCACCCCCCAGCCACCAGGGGCCGCCTCCACTAGGCTCCCACACATGTTCCCCTGCACCCCCACCCCCCAGCCACCAGGGGCAGCCTCCACCAGGCCCCCACTCATGTCTCCCATCGCCCCCACCCCCCAGCAGTGCAGGGGAAGCCTCCACCAAGCCCCCACTCATGTCTCCCATCACCCCCACCCCCCAGCAGTGCAGGGGCAGGCTCCACCAGGCCCCCTCCCATGTCTACCACCACCCCCACCCCCCAGCCACCAGGGGCAGCCTCCACCAGGCTCCCACTCATGTCTCCCATCACCCCCACCCCCCAGCAGTGCAGAGGCAGCCTCCACCAGGCTCCCACACATGTCCCCCTTCACCCCCACCCCCCAGCCACCAGGGGCAGCCTCCACCAGGCCCCCACCCATGTCTACCACCACCCCCACCCCCAGCCACCAGGGGCAGCCTCCACCAGGCCCCCACCCATGTCTCCCATCACCCCACCCCCCAGCAGTGCAGGGGCAACCTCACCAGGCCCCCACTCATGTCCCCTATCACCCCCACCCCCCAGCCACCAGGGGCAGCCTACACCTGGCCCCCACCCATGTCTACCACCACCCCCACCCCCCAGCCACCAGAGGCAGCCTCCACCAAGCCCCCACCCTTGCCGCCCACCACCCCCACCCCCCAGCAGTGCAGGGACATGTTAGGCGGAAACCTGTGCAGTTCCCTCTGGGACCACTGCAAAAGATTTAGGACTACAGGTGTTTGGCAGTAAACCCACTTGGTAGCAGTCTGTACCCCACAGATTCACTTGGTAGCTGTGGCTGAGCAGTCAGACTTCCCTCAAGAAGAGTTAAGCAGTATTTGGAATATACAATATAGGGCAATTCTTCACAGTAAGACAAGCAAACACGCAAAGAGGCTCAGTATAAAGATATTAAGGTATTTATTTATAACGGAACATCTATGGAAAACACTATGGCACTATCACGGCAAACACTTCAATCACAATTACTCTATGAAGAAGAAACGATCAATCCCCCTAACAATATTTTGACAAGTCTAGGTTCTACCGGCACCACTTATTTACAGACAGAGGTGTATGCCTCAACCTAGATGGCACTCTAATATTAGTTAGGACGGGAGAGAAAAATAGGCAGGTTACGAAATCAACACAGTTCAATTCTTCACGGGAAAAAGATGCAAGGCAAGAAGACAAGAACCACAATAGATCGTAAAGTTCAGAGGCCAGGCCCACTCGGAGAGAGGCAAGACGATATGTCCCAAAAGTCTCTTAGTAGAAATGCGTTTGAGTCTTTGTAGCAAATTGTTATCGGCAGATTGAACTAGTTCAGAACAATACGTGAGAAAGCTTGGAGGCGACCCAACGGAAAGGAGAGGATTAAGACACCTCACTCAATCCGATCGAAAGGGAAGCCAGGCGGACACAGTACCTTGATTGTGGAGAGACAGCTCCTGCGGGGGCAGTTGTTCCTGGTGGTGGATGCACATCGGGTCTTTGCCAAGAGTAGAGATGATCTCGTCGTCGAAGAAAAGTAAAGTCCGGTGCACCACCAGGGAAGAGACCAGCCGCGGAGTGCTCTGTCACAAGGCACCACCTTTTGGTCGCGGTACAGGGGTAGTGGCTATCCGGTTGCCGAGGAGCGCTGCACGGGCAATTCGACCACTGCGTCCTGAGGTGAAGAAAAAGCAAAAGGAGACTGTTGTTCCCACCAGCCAGGGGAAGAGACTGTCCGGCAGGGAGATCTCCTCTGTCGTCGGGAAGTGGTGAGTCGGTTCAGCAGGGCTCCACCGGAGGTGTCGTCGTTGCAGGTCGGCTCAGCTTTACCCTCGTTGGATTCTAAGGTCCTGTGGCAACGTCTGAAGATCCAGTCCCAAAAGCCCTGCTTTTATGCAGAAAACCCCCATTCATTCAGCCTAGCTGTCAATCAACACATGCTAAGTGGTGAGCGGGGAGGCTCACCACTTGGGCCAATCACACCAGAGTGCGACCGGAGTTGGCAAGGCAACTCAGACCAGGGTGCCTAAACCCCCTCCCACATCCCTGTGGTAGCCCAGACAGAATGGCACCACTTTGGAGGGTCTCTGTACAGAGGCCCGCCAAAAGTGGAACAAAGGGCTCAACCTTTGGTTTAGGAGTCACAGAGACGAACACAAATGCCATTTTAAAAAGCTGAGTTCTGGCAGAAAATACCATCCGTTAGACTTATTTAAGATAAGTAGACCAGAGGTATGTTAGAGATTAACGAGAAACAGTATCAATCTCTAACAATGGGAAAAATCCCATAGGGTTATATTTGGGGTCGAACATAACAAGTAGTTTCCACTGCCACCAGCTGAAACTCGACGAGGGGGGACGGGACAGTGCCCCCTCGAATAACAGACCCAGGAGTAATCAAATTACCCTTACTAGTATGTCCACAATAGGATGGTTTGTACTAGTTCTGTTAGTAAATTTAGGTCTAGTAAAGCCAATGATGACTTTACATGCCCGGGGAGACAGTAGTCAGTCCCCGGGTATGGAGTCTATGACGAGGTCCGCTAGGACGCCCCAGTGTTACGGCACGTACGGTGCGGTGTAACACACATAGAAAAAACATATGAGACCCTATGGAGTAAAAGAACCCGTAGCCCATAGAATACATTGATAATCAAAGGAATTACACACATTCATGTCCAAGAGTGGGAGAAAAAGAGTCTCACTGTTGGCAGGATGGAAAAAAACAAACTCCAGAAATCCAGCAAAGCTGCTGGGGGACTCACTAGGTTAGGAAATTCAGCCTAAACAGAGAATTCTCCCTAACATGGGGGTGGTGGTAGACATGGGTGGGGGCTTGGTGGAGGCTGCCCCTGGTGGCTGGGGGGTGGGGGTGCAGGGAGACATGAGTGGGGGCCTGGTGGAGGCTGCCCCTGCACTGATGGGGGGTGGGGGTGATAGGGGACATCAGTGGGGGCCTGGTGGAGGCTGCCCCTGGTGGCTGGGGGGTGGGGGTGATAGGGGACATGAGTGGGGGCCTGGTGGAGGCTGCCCTTGGTGGCTGGGGGGTGGGGATGGTGGGAGACATGAGTGGGGGCCTGGTGGAGGCTGCCCCTGCACTGCTGGGGGTTGGGGGTGGTGGTAGACATGGGTGGGGGCCTGGTGGAGGCTGCCCCTGGTGGCTGGGGGTTGGGGGTGATAGGGGACATGAGTGGGGTCCTGGTGGAGGCTGCCCTTGGTGGCTGGTGGGTGGGGGTGCAGGCAGACATGAGTGGGGGCCTGGTGGAGGCTGCCCCTGGTGGCTGGGGGTGGTGGTGGTGGTAGACATGGGTGGGGGCTGGTGGAGGCTGCCCCTGCACTGCTGAGGGGTGGGGTGATTGGGGACATGAGTGGGGGCCTGGTGGAGGCTGCCCCTGGTGGCTGGGGGGTGGGGATGATAAGGGACATTAGTGGGGGCCTGGTGGAGGCTGCCCCTGGAGGCTGGGGGTGGGGGTGGTGGGAGACATGAGTGGGGGCCTGGTGGAGTCCGCCCCTGCACTGCTGGGGGGTGGGGGTGGTGGGAGACATGAGTGGGGGCCTGGTGGAGGCTGCCCCTGCACTGCTGGGGGGTGGGGGTGGTGGTAGACATTGGTGGGGGCCTGGTGGAGGCTGCCCCTGCACTGCTGGGGAGTGGGGGCGGTGGGAGACATGAGTGGGGGCCTGGTGGAGGCTGCCCCTGGTGTGTGGGGGGTGGGGGTGGTGGTAGACATGGGTGGGGGCCTGGTGGAGGTTGCCCCTGCACTGCTGGGGGATGGGGGTGATAGGGGACATGAGTGGGGGCCTGGTGGAGGTTGCCCCTGCACTGCTGGGGGATGGGGGTGATAGGGGACATGAGTTGGGGCCTGGTGGAGGCTACCCCTGGTGGGTGGGGGGTGGGGGTGGTGGTAGACATGGGTGGGGGCCTGGTGGAGGCTGCCCCTGCACTGCTAGGGGGTGGGGGTGATAGGGGACATGAGTGGGGCCTGGTGGAGGCTGCCCCTGGTGGCTGGAGCGTGGGGGTGATAGGGGACATGAGTGGGGGCCTGGTGGAGGCTGCCCCTGGTGGCTGGGGGGTGGGGGTGGTGGGAGACATGAGTGGGGGCCTGGTGGAGGCTGCCCCTGCACTGCTGGGGGGTGCGGGTGGTGGGAGACATGAGTGGGGCCTGGTGGAGGCTGCCCCTGGTGGCTGGGGGGTGGGGGTGCAGGGAGACATGAGTGGGGGCCTGGTGGAGGCTGCCCCTGCACTGCTGGGTGTTAGGCGGAAACCTGTGCAGTTCCCTCTGGGACCACTGCAAAAGATTTAGGACTACAGGTGTTTGGCAGTAAACCCACTTGGTAGCAGTCTGTACCACACAGATTCACTTGGTTGCTGTGGCTGAGCAGTCAGACTTCTCTCAAGAAGAGTTAAGCAGTATGTGGAGTATACAATATAGGGCAATTCTTCACAGTAAGACAAGCAAACACGCGACAAGGCTTCAGGGTAAAGATATAAAGGTATTTATTTATAATGGAACATCTATAGAAAACACTCTGACACTATCACGGCAAACAATTCAATTACAATTACTCTACGAAGAAAACAATTCAATCCCCCTAACAATAGTTCGACAAGTCTAGGTTCTACCAGCATCACTTATTTGCAGACAGAGGTATATGCTTTAACCTAGATGGCACTCTAGTATTCGTTAGAACGGGAGAGAAAAATAAGTAGGTTACGAAATCAACACAGTTCAATACTTCACAGAAAAATGCAAGGCAAGAAGACAAGAACCACAATAGGTCATAAAGTTCAGAGGCCAGGCCCACTCGGAGAGAGGCAAGGCAATATGTCCAAAAAGTCTCTTTTGTGGAAATGCGTTCGAGTCTGTGTAGCAAATTGTTATTGGAAGATTGGACCAGTTCAGAACAATGCGCTCGAGAAAGCTTAGAGGCGACCCTATGGAGAGGCGAGGATTAAGACACCTCACTCTATCCGGCAACAAGGGAAGCCAGGCGGACACAGTACCTTGATTGTGGAGAGACAGCTCCGGCAGGTCAGTTGTTCCTGGTGTTGGATGCACGTCGGGTCTTTGCCAAGAGTAGAGATGATCTCGTCGTGAAAGAAAAGTGAAGTCCGGTGCACCACCAGGGAAGAAACCAGCCACGGAGTGCTCCGTCACAAGGCACCACCTTTTGGTCGCAGTATTGGGGTAGTGGCTATCCAGTTGCCGAGGTGCTCTGCACGGGCAATTCGACCACTGCGTCCTGAGGCGAAGAAAAAGCAAAAGGGGAATGGTTGTTCCCACCAGTCAGGGGAAGAGACTCTCCGGCAGGGAGATCTCCTCTGTCGTCGGGAAGTGGTGAGTCGGTTCAGCAGGGCTCCACCGGAGGTGTCGTCGTTGCAGATCGGCTCAGCTTTACCCTCGTCGGATTCTTAGGTCCTGTGGCGACTTCTGAAGATCCAGTCCCAAAAGCCCTGCTTTTATGCAGAAAACCCCCATTCATTCAGCCTAGCTGTAAATCAACACATGCTAAGTGGTGAGCGGGGAGGGTCATCACTTGGGCCAATCACACCAGAGTGCGACCGGAGTTGGCAAGGCAACTCGGTCCAGGGTGCCTAAACCCCCTCCCACACCCCTGTGGTAACCCAGACAGAATGGCACCACTTTGGAGGGTCTCTGTACAGAGGCCCACCAAAAGTGGAACAAAGGGCTCAACCTTTGGTTTAGGAGTCACAGAGACGAACACAAACGCCATTTTAAAAAGCCGAGTTCTGGCAGAAAATACCATCCGATAGACTTATTTAAGATAAGTAGACCGGAGGTATGTTAGAGATTAACGAGAAACAGTATCAATCTCTAACAATGGGAAGAATCCCATAGGGTTATATTCGCGGTCGAACACAACAAGTAGTTTCCACTGCCACCAGCCAAAACTCGACGAGGGGGGACGGGACAGTGCCCCCCTCGAATAACAGACCCAGGAGTAATCGAATTACCCCTACCAGTAGGTCCACAATAGGATGGTTGGTACTAGTTCTGTTAGTAAATTTAGGTCTAGTAAAGCCAATGGTGACTTTACATGCCCGGGGAGACAGTAGTCAGTCCCCAGGTATGGAGTCTATGACGGAGGTCCGCTAGGACGCCCCAGTGTTACGGCATGTAGGGTGAGGTGTAACACACATAGAAAAACATATGAGACCCTATGGAGTAAAAGACCCCATAGCCCATAGAACACATTGACATTCAAAGGAATTACACACATTCATGTCCAAGAGTGGGAGAAAAAGAGTCTCACTCTTGACAGGATGGAAAAAAACAAACTCCAGAAATCCAGCAAAGCTGCTGGGGGATTCACTAGGTTAGGAAATTCAGCCTAAACAGAGAATTCTCCCTAACACTGGGGGGTGGGGGTGGTCGGAGACATGAGTGGGGGCCTGGTGGAGGCTGCCCCTGCTCTGCTGGTGGGTGGGGGTGGTGGTAGACATGGGTGGGGGCCTGGTGGAGGCTGCCCCTGGTGGCTGGGGGGTAAGGGTGCAGGGAGACATGAGTTGGACATGAGTGGGGGCCTGGTGGAGGCTGCCCCTGGTGGCTGGGGGGTGGTGGTGGTGGGAGACATGAGTGGGGGCCTGGTGGAGGCTGCCTCTGCACTGCTGGGGGGTGGGGGTGGTGGTAGACATGGGTGGGGGCCTGGTGGAGGCTGCCCCTGGTGTCTGGGGGGTGCGGGTGCAGGGAGACATGAGTGGGGGCCTGGTGGAGGCTGCCCCTGCACTGCTGGGGGGTGTGGGTGGTGGGAGACATGAGTGGGGGCCTGGTGGAGGCTGCCCCTGGTGGCTGGGGCGTGGGGGTGATGGGAGACATGAGTGGGGGCCTGGTGGAGGCTGCCCCTGGTGGCTGGGGCGTGGGGGTGCAGGGAGACATGAGTGGGGGCCTGGTGGAGGCTGCCCCTGCACTGCTGGGGGGTGGGGGTGGTGGGACACATGAGTGGGGGCCTGGTGAAGGCTGCCCCTGGTGGCTGGGGGGTGGGGGTGATGGGAGACATGAGTGGGGGCCTGGTGGAGGCTGCCCCTGGTGGCCGGGGGTGCAGGGGGACATGCATTGGTGGGCAGTAGTGCAAGGCGACATGTGGGTTGGCTGGGGGGCATGGCCATGGTGGATGGGGTGCCTGCAGGACATGTGCAGGGTAGGCCCCTGTGGTGTGGGCCACCTGCAGGGGCCATGGAGGGTGTAGAGGGTCCACCTGGGAGGACCCACACATGCAATTCATGTGTGGTGCTCCCCGCGCACCCCTGTAATGCACATACCCTGATGGAATCGTGTGTGATACTTCCCGCGCACCCCTGAAATACACGTACCCTGCTGATTTTGCGTGTGATACTTCCCGCGCCCCCCTGAAATTCACGTACCCAGCTGCTTTTGCGTGTGATACTTCCCGTGCACCCATGGAATACACGTACCCTGCTGTTTTTGCGTGTGATACTTCCTGCGCACCCCTGGAATACACGTACCCTGATGAAATCGCATGTGATACTTCCCGCGCACCCCTAAGATACATGTATCCTGCTGCTTTTGCGTGTGATACTTCCCACGCACCCCTGAAATACACGTACCCTGCTGTTTTTCCGTGTGATACTTCCCACGCACCCCTGGAATACACGTACCCTGATGGAATCGCGTGTGATACTTCCCGCACACCCCTGAGATACACGTGCCCTGCTGCTTTTGCGTGTGATACTTCCCGCGCACCCCTGAAATACACGTACCCTGCTGCTTTTGCGTGTGTTACTTCCCATGCACCCCTGATACACACGTACACAGGACAATCGCGTGTGGAACTTCCCGCGAACCACTGAAATACACGTTCCCCGCTTGGCGTTTGCTGTTTGCCAGCCCTGTGAACTGGTCCAGGGTTAGCGCAGCCCTTTGCGATTATTTGGGGATTTTGAAGGATTTTCCTTGCGCGAGGGCGTTCTTGGGGGCGTAACTGGCACTGCTGCAGGGTCGCTGCGCCACGCTGCGCCACGGCTGGTTTTGGATGCGAAAATCCATGAATATGCTGGGCGCGGAAATTGATTTTAGCGCACGCAGCTGGCGCTGACATTCGCACGGGCACGCTGTGCGCCAGCCGCGTGCGCCACTTTTGTGCGAATTTCTATGAATTACCCTCCTAATCTCTTTTTCAAAGACTCCCATGTCATATTCTGCTGTTCATTCAATCCCCTTATGATACTGGCCGTGGGAGCATCTAAAGTTAAATGAAAATATTGTCTGTATTGTTCCTTAGGTATCTGGATGGCTTTAAAAATGTCATGGACCACTTCTAAGTTATCCTCTATGCAACATTCCCCTCTCTTTTTAAATGGTTTGATCAGGGCTTTGATGGATTTCATTATCTTTATGGGGCTACTTGTTGCAATGCACGGAATTGCACTACTTGGTGATTCAACCCTGGTTCCATGTGTATGGGATTGGTGGCGGCCCCCAATGGGTGTATCAAATCCCCCAAGGGCGCTGCAACCAAGTTCAGTCACCGGCCCAATCACAGGGGCATTGGCTCTTTGGGTAGAAATAGAATTCACCTCAACTCCATTGAATGCGGTGCCCTGCCGTCTATGCTGGGACCTGGAAATGCATATTTGCTGTTCCAAATCCTTACATTTCTTAAGGAGCCTGTCTGTTTCGTTTTGCAAATAGCTGTTTTCATCACTCATTTTATTAATTACCTCCTGCATGTTGCACATTTGCATTTGGAATTCATTGAATTCTTTGTTTCTCTTGTCTCTTCCTTGAAGCATTTTAACCATTTCCTGTTCTGTATTTTGGAGATCGCTTACTCTTTCAAAATGTTTTTTTTGTAAAACCTGCATTTCTGAAACAATCTCATCTTTATCTTGTCTAATGTGGTCCACCAATGCTTTTAAGTGTACCAATTCTTGTTCACTGTCCTCAAACCGCTTCTTGCTTTTGGACAATTGAATGTCAAAATCTCTGCATTTTAACTGCATGTCTATTTGACATCCTTCTACTTCTGCTCTTAATATTTCCTCCTTTTTACTTGCCCCATCTAGGTCAGCTTTTAACCTGTTAATCAGCTTAGCATAATTTTCTTGCATTCGCAGGGACCTATTAAAAAAAAACAGGTTATGGCGCATAGCCGTATCAGACAATATTTCTCTGCATTTTTATCAGCTGCATTTAATTATCTCAGAAGGCAGACCTGAATTATGCTGCCTTCTGCAGAAATGTTGTTTAGTGGTTCTTTTTGCACTTCACCATGAATGCGGTCATGCCATTCTGTGGCACTGTTCGATGACCACCTCCCATGTGCATATAACTTTGCCTCTAAATATTGCACTAGCTCTGAGAATGTGGATTTCATTCTGAAATTTGTTTTTAGTGACACACTGCTATTATGAAACGGGTTCCCTCTAATGTACAAATGGTAGTGTGAGACACACTTGCCACGCCCAGCAGGTGCTCTATGATCACATTCCTGGCCTCCAATGCACCATAAATATGTTGGGTATTTTGTGTAGATTTGGGGCCTGGCTGTATTTTCTTACCACCAAAAATAATGGTAATTTGGCAATGACTACTCCTTGCATTTAGATTGGGTTTGGCCTTATTTCCTTTCAGGGACCGTTCCTTATTACGGTACACAGGATCATTTAGTGGTATACATTTTTGTTGGTGGTATTCTCTGGTGGTAAATAACTTAGTGGTGAGCATGATTTTCCTTCCCTATATCATAGCCCCATCAAACAAAAGCTTCCTTATTCTTATAATATTTCTGCGATCTATAGAGATCCTTAGACTTACATTATTCAGAAACACCACATTTTCATATAGCGTGCCACCTGTGGCTGTGATCACTGATTTATTTACACCAGTGAATTATGTGTCCATGGCCCCATTACTGGTTCATAGACCCCCAGTAATCTATGTATTGTATAAGATTTCACCCTGACAGCAAGCACTGGGGAACACACGCATACAACTATTTATTACTGTCAAGTCTTATTTTTAGATAACTTATTCTTTCTATTGTTTTATCTACATGGGAAAAATGACAAACGCACTACCCCAAAATCTTCCCCGTATCACAAGTGCTATTGCAGATGCACTAAGAAAAGAGAAAAACAAAAAACACTCTACACAATCTGCTTTTATGTATTTTTGTGTATTATAAACAGTTGCATTTCAAAACACCATCTTACCCTTTTGTTTTAGAGAAACAAACAGAAAAAATGTACAGCAGCAGAACGAGATTCACTTTGCAGCATCTGTACAACATTACAGCGTAGGGATTAAACACAGGGGACTCCCTTCTTCTACTGTGCCTGCCTGATATTAGGTCATTCGTACAACAGCACACAGTAATCTCACTCCACTTGTATAATTACCAGGTATCTGTAGCTCTCCCACACACGACCTCCCTTGGCTCACCGCCTCCGAGGAATGGGCCCAGGGTTTTCTTTGTGTTTGAAGTTTGAAGTGAACAGCGAGAACATGGAATTCTCAAGCCGGTGCCAAGTGAGACCAGAAATGCCCAGTCTCTGAAGGTCTGTGTCAGCAGCTCAGCCAAAGCGAATTCCTCCCCACAGCTCAGCAAAAATGATCTGAACTCAGTTCTGTCAGACCTTGTCCACCAGAACTCTGTTACATCCCCCATGCTTACGTGTCACCAATCAATTTCAAAAGACCGTATCCTCCTTCCTTTAACAAAAGCTCAACTTCTACAGTAAGAAACTGTATCTAAACTCATTTCCTGGCATGCAGAACAGAGAGAGCAAGGAAAAAAAAATCTGAATGCACGTTTAAAATGACTCTGAGAGCATGTCTCTTCTGCCTCTTTTTCCACATGGAGAGCACATTATAATGTTATTGAGTTAGTACCGGTGTTAGTATTTGTTAATTAAGTCAGTCAATTAGACAGCTAACGTGGTCCCCTGTAAATGAGGCATTTGAAATATCAGAGAAGAAAAAAAATATATTGTGGTGTGCTTTTAAATCTGCAGCCTGTCTCCATTCGCATATCCATATGTTACACTAGCAACCTATGGCTGGCTATATGTGTGCCACATTATTGCTGGCCATAATGTTATCACATTCAGTGGCGCCGTACTGCAAGACACAATAAATTATACTACAGCACCTATGTTCACATATAGGACAATAGTCTGTGTACAATTCTTCCATGGGGACACATCCATTTCTTTTAGTCATTCACTATCTGGCAGACCAGTGTGAGGAACTCATGGTGGCAACAATAAAGACAGACACAAGTGATCACAGTTCAAGGATGTTTATTAAACTGTATAAATGGGTGAGACAAATGCCTAATCTAAACCTAAATCTAAGTTTGGAGCAAGCTACAACCATCAAATAATAATAAGACAGTCTTAGTGGCGTCTTGTGAAATAAAAAGGGCCTATACTAAAAAAAAGAAATTGCCAATCCTTACCGCTAAGTTACAAAATAGTGTGGGATAATGTTCACCAGAAAAGAAAGAAGTGTTCACAAAAGAATACATCAGGGTGGTATAAGTGGGGTCTCCCTTCCACATGTTTTTAGCACGGGACAACGTGGCACTCTTGAGCAGAGCACACTCCTGGCCTTCTCCAGCACAAGCTTACAGTTTGTTTGCAAAATATCAGGGCCTTCTGTGGCCAAGTCTCTTTTACACAAAGTCTCTTGCCTTAGAGGGCTTGAGGTGCCATAAACAAAAAAACAATATTCCTCTCAATAATCTTCCCATGGAATGATTTCTCTTCACCCTTGGATCCTCCTCAACTGGGCTCTGATCCTTGCTGCAATGTTGGCCTCCATCAGTTGGGTTCACTATGGACTTTGATTCAAAATAAAAGTAACTTGTAACATTCAAAAGTCTCAATGTTGTTTTAAACAATCATTCACTGTGGACATCCCTCAGCTGTGTTCACACTTGTCAACACAATGTTTAGGGGGGTTATGTTCTGATTTCCTTCACAGGCATCCCTCTGCCAGGTTCACATAGCCATTCTAGAACAGTTCATGATTCTACCATCTCATCAGAAAAGCGGGGTTCCCTTCCTCTACATTTACTTCAGCATCCCTCCATTGGGTTCACACTTGCATTAGTTTGCAATTTCACAATATTATCAAAAAGTGGGGTTACCTTCCGTAGCTTTCCTCTTGACTACGTGTCAAATACTTTCGATTGTATAGGGTTTTTACTCGACCCTTGTATGACCACTTTGACCTCTTATGTCGGGTTCTCCTAGGGCCTCCTCGTATTTGTAGTTTCAACAAAAAGAGAACCAGCCAGAGTCTTTCGAATGAGTGCCCACGTGGTGTCAGACCACTCTGCAGCTGGTCTTTCCCTCGGCTTTAAAAGTTCAGCAACACACACGTTCTGTGTTCCTAAATTCTTTCAATTCATATCATGCTTCCATTTGCAAACTTTGCTCAACACAGTCTGGTTTTACTTTCGGTTCTCCCTCCAGCTCATTGGCTGTGCTGATCTCCTTGGGGGTTCTTGTCTCTGGAGTCAAGGATGATACGATGGTAGCAAGTGTGTCTCCCCACCTTGGTTATCCAGGCAGGAAGGCCCCGTGCACCATTGACATCTGTTACAACACACGCCAGCTGTAGCTCCCAGTCTTATGATCCTTTCACTGAGGCTTTGCGGGTCCGGGTCGAAAAAGGCCAAGGGCACCTCCCCCCTTGTAGTCCTTTCAGGTCTCGCTGCCTTTCTCCTTCGTTTGAATTGCCATCCTGGCATAGCTGCTTCCACTTGCGGTTGGCTGTGCTCAAAGTGTGCCCTTGTGCTCCAAAATGTATCCCTGTGGGGAAGGGAAAGGCCCATCAGGTGTGTGTAGTTATTGTTAATTGCCTGCCTCTGCCTGTCCCTTGTGTTGGGAAATGTCAGGTACACGACTCTGGTGTTAATCCATTGTTTTTCACGGTGTAAGAAAGGGTTTGTATCAGAAAGTGGGGTAGAGCTTCTAGGTATCCTCCGGAAAAGGATGGGGAAAAGGTGTTATAAGGAAGTCAGTACCATGTCTCACTTATTGGTGTCCCACATCCACTCCCTGAAGACCCCCATCCAGGTGATCCTCCCCCACTGGTCCACTCACTGGAACTGGATCCAATAGTGATGGCTGTGTCCTGGCCAACTGGATGGCAGATCTCCCAGGACTAGCTGGTGAGACACCTTCAGGTTTCTCACACAAGGAGAGAACACCTTCACTAGTTGGGCACATGCAAATATGTTTTTAGAGCTGCAATGGCACCTGCTATGGCCATCCTGCCTCCTCCCCTGGGGCAACCACCACAACTGCCACCACCTGGAGGACATGGACAGGGGAATAGGGGTCCTGCAGCAGATGACATGCAGAGGGAAGAGGAAGAAGATGATATATTGGAGGAAGTGCCTACTACGTAGAGGTGTTTCATCCCAAAGGCTCAGGTTGTCTGCGTGTGCTGCACTGAGTGCAAACGTGTATTCAGCCATTGCCAGAAGGGGCAGTACTCCTTTGGCACCAACTCAATGCAACACCACACCCACACCTTCCATCCAGCTGCCTGAGAATGGCAATTCCATGCTCAAGGAGTAGGATAATTTTGTACACTACACCCTCTTCAACCACTCCTGTCACCACTCAGGACACCGCAGTGGGGCAGAGGATTCCTCCTGCCATCTCACAGGCCACACATGAGGCTGTTGACCTGTACCTTTTGTGATCAACAGTACTTTGTATGTACTGTAACACGATCATCTGCAGGGAGGAGGGAATCTGGAGTGACTTTGAGGTGGCAATGAAGGGAAATGAGGATTTTCCCATACCTTAGTTTTTTAGGTAGCCCAACATCTTCTTGTGTCCACCTGTACCCCCTCCCTCGCTACCTCCCTCTTCCAAATAAACCCCAAAAAGAATTCCAAAAAACTCCTTTCACAGCTTAAATATAGAATGAGAAACACATACTCTTGTAGACTCATTCTACTCTATATTTACACCTAAAGACACTATAAGAATATCATGTTCATTAGGAGTACATTGTATGCTAATAGAAAGTGTAGACAATTTGTATAGCAAAGAAAAGAAAAGGTGAGGGTAATGCATGCATGTCCCAAGCCCTTTTCTCTGCCATACAAAATGTTAACATAAAGTTCAATGTGTGTAGGAGGCGTTTAGCCATTGTTTATGGCTTTCACTCTTCTCACTCATATTACACTATCATTAAAAAGTGACTCACCCCCTTCCCTGTAATCAAATAATCCATGGACAATAAAACTGTTTGTGGATTTCATGGAGAATTAAAGGGGGGATTTAATCAGTTTTCATTAGAAAATGTTGGCTCTTTAAAGAACTTTTTTGGTTGTTGTATGTATTATATCTTCTAAGAAACACTTTACTTCATATTGTACTTCTTTCATTTTTATTAATTTCACAGAAAATATTTCAAAGCATTCTGAACATTGGAAAGAAGAATCTCATTTCCAACATCTGTTAAATGTACTCCATGTTTCCATATTTTATATACTCATTGTGTAAAGATGCCACATGCAGTTATTTTAACATTCCTCCTGGCCTTTTCAATTTGTGTACAAAAACAAGTTTCAACCTTTCACTTCTTGGCTTCTCTTCCGGCTTGCAATTCTCCTCACGCTGTCTGCGCACAACATCGATGGCTGTATAAGCTGTTTCCTGATTCAGGCATGCAGTGCCTGCACCTCGCACTCTAAGCATGCACCCTCCATTTGGAAATCAGCTGTTCTCTGAACACGCATACATCACCTGCACCTGGCGCTATCCGCGCACACCATCCATTTGGAAATCAGCTGTTCTCTGAACAGATGTGCATCGCCTGCACCTCGCGCTCTCTGCATGCACCATCCATTTGGAAATCAGCTGTTCTCTGAACAAGCGTGCATCACCTGAACCTGGTGCTCTCTGCACAGTCATCAACTCCTCATTAGCTGGTTTCCCGAACATGCAGTAAGCATCTGCATCTGCGTTCCATCTCTGAAGGTAAGCCTTTTGGCCCCAGCATTACCTCTGGCCTTATTACAACAAGCATAACGAGGCTTGCAACTTTCGATTTTGGTTCTTCCCAAATTGGGCATAAATATTTCTTGCTCTGCCTTAATCACAGCCTTATTCCTCATTGGAAATATGTGCCCTGAATCACGTGTTCTGGTCAATGTAGTGCTGCACATGGGCCGTATTGTTGAAGAACTTAAAGTGACTGCTTTCATATTGAGGTAACCCTCACCCCCTTCTAAGATGGCCACCTGCAAATGATCCTGCCGACACAGACGTGCATGGTCCATCAACCATTGGCTACCCTTTACTTATCAGCTAATCAGCGGGGCCAGGAGGCGGGAGCTGGCCCACTGGACAAAGGCCCCTGTCTGCGCCCTGCCTGCTACAAGGACACTATATGATTCCACTGCCACAACCTGACTTTACCTTGGGCTACCAGCACACTCAACTATGAAACTGAACTACTAAGACTCTCTTACTTGCCTCACCATGGGTTAGTTCTCTCCTTCTGTTTACCCTTTCTTTTTCCTTTATGGATCTTGACTCTCCCCTCTACCTGTTCCAACTAGTCAAATGCTGTTGATTCAGCACACTCCTCTAACTCATACCTCATTTTGTTTACCTATGCTGCCTCAGCATCTGCCTCAGCCTTAGCATTTGCTTATAAAAGTCAAATTTTGTTGTCTTATTGAAAGTCAAATTTGGGTGTGTTATTGAAAGTCAAATTGAAAGTCAAGCTTAGGGGTGCTATTGAAAGTAACATTTAGCGTTCTTATTGTTTTTGACTTTGCTAGTCAAATCTGGGTGTATTTTTGAAAGTAAAATGTAGGTGTGTTTTTGAAAGTCAAATTTGGGAGTGTTATTGAAAGTCAAATTTAGGTGTGTTATCGAAAGTCAAATTTGGGTGTGTTTTTGAAAGTCAAATTTGGGTGTGTTATTGAAAGTCAAATTTGGGGGGAGTTGAAAGTCAAATTTGGTGGTGTTATTGTTTTGACTTTGGCCCTAAATAATAACCTGATAGCCCAGTGACTGTTCTATACTGCTGTACTTGCCTATTTCTCCCACTGTCTCCTCTCTACCTGCCCATGGCATTATCTGTTTCTCATATCTACTCCAACAACGTCTCGATCAACTATTCTTCTCGCTAAGTCTGGTAAGAAGAAATTTAAAAATGATATCTTGGTTCCAGGTCTCACCATTGCTGATACCTATTCCAGCACCTCTGCCAGACAAACCCTCAATGACATCCACTCTGTCCTTCCTTCGCCATATCTCTGGACCCCTCATATGATCTCTGAGCTCTGTCCATTGTCCTTCTCTCTCATAAATGGTGACATCCTCTGGGAAGTCCACATGGATTCCTTAGACTCCCCCAAAGTCATCATTAATGTCTACCTAAATGGCACTATCATGGTGCAAAGCCTGCAGGCCAAACTCCTCCCCTTTGATAGGCGGTTCCCTCGCCTCATCAACTTCCTTCCTTCTCCAGCTGTCCCCTACTCTCCTCCCTTGGCTACCTTGCCCTCTTTTCATTCCCCCTCTGCACACCACGTCTAACTCCCTCCACACCTCCGCAGGGCATACCTTTAAGGTGAAGAAGGTGACCAGCCAGGTCTTTAAGGCTGGTCACCTTCTCCAACTTGCTACTCTCAACTCCTGATCTGCTGTCAAACACTCCTCTGACATCTGCCATCTCCTAGAAATACTTGACCTTGATGTCCTCGGTCTTACCAAAACATGGTTCATGGCCAGCTTGGTCACAAGCTTTGACACTCTCCTCCCTGAGGGCTATAATATCCTCTCTGCCCCTAGATCCACACGACCTTGAGGGGGTGTAGCCCTAATCTCCCCTGAGTTGATTCCTGCTTCTATCATCCCCACTCAGACGTACTCCTCTTTCGAATGCCTTGTCTGCAGGCACTCTCTCTCGCTCTTAACCACTCTCTTACTGTTGCTACTCTCTACTCGCCCCCTGGTCAAATCACCTCTTTTCTCTCTGAGTGGGACTACCTCGCCTCCTCCCTCCTGTTCTCAACCACTCAACTCTTCCTACTTGGTGACCTCAACATCCATCTTAATTCTCCCTGTCCCTCATCTGCGCTCTTTTGCAACCTCTGCAATTCACTCTCCCTCTCTATCCTCCCCTCTGGCCTGACTCACTCTGCTGGTCATACACTTGATGTCTTGTTCTTCTATGGCCTCCCTCTATCTATTCCCCTCACCACTCCTCTCTCCCAGAGTGATCGCTGCCTCCTCTCCTCTCATCTCTCCATCTTCTCCCATCAAGCCAAGCCTACCATAATATTGCCACCTTCCTACTGGGACATCCGGCCCATGAAGCGTGTATCAGTCGAGACTTTCGCTACCACCTTCTCCTCCTCGGGCTGACTCACACCCTGACACAGCCCTGTCCCTGCTCTACTCATCTATTTCTGCTACTCTTGATACTCCTGCCCCTGTCATGAGGATCCATTTGAAGTCCAAAGCCAAGTGCAACTCTTGTTATGACTCTGACCTAGCTACACTTAAACATAAGTGTAAGGTGGCTGAGAGGAAATGGAGGGCTTCTTGTTCATCCTCTGACAAACTGGCCTGCCGCCTGCTCCAAAGGCAATACTGACTCTCTGTCTGCACCAAGATGAGTCCACATTCAAGCCTGTGCCTCCGCTGCATCTAACAACTCGGTCCAACTCTTTAAAATTTACAAGGAGCTGGCCAACCCTGCTGCAGTATCCACCCCTCTTCTCGCCTCCCAGGTTCTTTGCAATGCCCTTGCCTCTGACTTTATCTCTAAAACCCAGGACATCTTGTCCTCCCTCCCCTCCTCTCCCCCCGATCTCCCATCTCGGTCTCTGCTTGCTGACCCTCCTTCAGCTATCCCCCACCCTCTTTTTCCTCCTTTCTTTTTTTTCCCCTGATGAGGACACTAGACAAGTGTGATCTATGAAAGCCTCATCAAAACAGGTCCATCCCTGTTCCTCTAAAACAATTAAGGACCACATCGATACCCTGGCTCCAGCCCTTGCCGATTTCTGCAACCTCGCCTTTGCCTCTGGATATTTCCCCTCCCCCCTGAAGCACTCACGTGTGCATCCTCTCCTCAAGAAACCCACAGCTGATCCTTCTTGTCCGGCTATCGCCCAACTCCTTGAAAAGCTGGCCATATCTCAGCTTAACCTTCATTCTGATTTCGTTAGCTCTCTCTGTGACCACCAATCTGGCTTCAGAGCTGTCAGAAGCATGGAAACTGCTCTCCTGAACATCCGTGAAGATTTGCTCTCCAATCTTGACTCTAACATTCCCTCTGTCTTCATCCTACTTGATCTCTCTCTCCTCTGCTTTCGACACGGTTAACCATACAACCCTGCTCAACCGTCTCCGTAACAACCTGGGTATCACTGATTAGGCTCTGGCCTGGCTGACCTCTTTCCTCTCTGATCGACCCTCCCAGGTACAACTTGGATCCTTCCTATCTTCTATCTCCCTCTCTACCTGCATAATTCCACAGGGGTCCAATCTCTCGCCCTGGCTTTTCAACCAATACCTGGCAACTGTTGCCTACTGCATTTCCATTTTCTGTTTAAATATCCAGTGCTATGCTGATGACGCCCAGCACATTTTCAGGCTTCTTTCAGCCACCTCCTCTCATTCCTTCATCGCTGATTGCCTAATCACCATTCAAAATTGGTGTGCTGCCAACAAGCTTTCTCCTCATTGGTACACCATCTGTTCCCCTCACTCGCTGGCTGGCCAGCCTCACTTGGCCCACCTACTACCCCTACCTGCTAGGCTAAGAACCTCTGGGTCATCTTTGACTACTCAATTTCCTTCTCCACACACATCTCTGATCTCTAAAAAGTCAAACTTCTTACTGCAGAGGAGCTCTACGTTTCCTCTCCTTCTTCAGAAGCTCACTGTCTCCCAAGTTCTGGTTCGGTTGGACTACTGTGACAGCCTCTTTCTAAATCTATCTGCCTCCACTCTCTGCCCTTTAAAACTAATCCAGAACAGGACTGCAAGACTTGTCCTTGGCCTCAAGCACTGGGATCGTATCCCTCCAGCTCTGAAATCCCTTCATTTGGTCCCAGTGGATGCAATAATTAAATGTAAAACCCCACTGCATTGTCCACAAGGCTTTCTGGGGCCTGGTTCCAAAATACCTTCAACTATTCCTCTGTAAATACCGCCCCTCTCAAGCTCTTTGCTCCTCTACTTCTAACTCCCTCAGGGTCAGTCGTTTTTTCAAAGAAACAAGCTGGGGGTAGATCTCTGTCTTCATCTTGGGAATCCTTCGGAGCAGCCACCCGGCCACCTTGAAACTTGAGGAGAACCATCTCTGTTTCCGGAAGCACCTTAACAGCTTCCTCTTTGCTTCTGCCTTTTCCCCTCTTCTCCCCTGTTGATCTGTTTTCTCTCTTGGCACCATACACCTGGCCACCCTCTTTCTTTTAGGCTCAGGTACCTGCTCACCTGCCACCCTCCTGCACTGCCTCTGGGCCACCACTTGCACTAGGGTCTGTATCTGTACCCATACAGCTCCCCCACCTACTTTTCTCCTGCACTTATCAGATATACCTTATCAGATATAACCTATCTGCTTAACCTAGCACTTGCCACTTGCTGGCTGCACTACTAAAGTTTATTGTCTTATTTATTTGTTTATGTATTTTAGTTATTCATTTTTATTCTGTATCTCCTCAGTTCCACACTCTCCACTTCTCACCCTTCCATGCATTTTCCCCCTTTTCCCTCTCCACTACACTTGCGCGTTCTCAATGTCACTGGGCCTAGGAAGATTGTTGTTTTTGTTCTCCCCTGTTCCCCTCCCTTTGCCTGGTTGCGCTCTGAAACACTGTGTATGATCGAAATATAAATAAAATATTTAATTTCATTTAATTTCATATCATTTATATTCCACATTTGCCTTTGAGTAATCCATGAAAAAAAATATCTTCATAGCTGGAAACTGTTCCATTAATCTTCAAATGTATCTTTCATGGTAAACTGCAAAGATATTCCAGTAACATATCCTCCACAATGAAACACACAATAGGGGTAATCCATGGAATTAATGTGAGCCGAAAACAGGGGCGCAAGCGGGAAAATCGCAGCGCACGCGTGTGAAAGCCCTGCAAGTGCCCGTTAGGCGATTCATGGAAGGCACTGCGCGTGGCTTACCTGTGACCTGAGCCAAATCTGCGTGTGGAGCACACGTCATTGCGACATCCCGAAGGGTGTGCATGAGATGCCCAGTGAAGGTGCACACTACCCAGCGCACACACCTAAAAAGGTGTCGTATCATGCAGAATGGGGAACAACACACAAAAATATGGGCGTTACGGAGGAAGGACCAGTGTGAAATCCTTGCAACGCTCACACATGCTCTAAAAACACATATTCATGGAATAGAACAGGGGAATCCCACACACTGCATATGACGCGCTAAGCCAGAAACACATGCTCCCGGCAAAAGGTGGCTTAAGCGCCCCTGTGCAGCATAAAAGTGCGCTCAAACAACAAGCAAGCTCATACTGCTATGATGAATGTACCGTTCCTCACAGCAGTGGTCCTGGGACAGCGCAGGAGCAGGAGAACAGGCAGGCCACACATTTTTTTTACGAAGTGTGAAAACATAAAAATAATATGAGGCCGGGAAGCCCAGAAAGAATCACACCAACACATGTTACAAAGAACATACAAGTGCTTTATTTAAAAGCTAGAACAGTTACCAAAGTCAATCGACAAACGGATAGCTATTCGGCTCTCTTGAGTAACATAACGAACTTCAACGAGAGTTCAATGCGTTAGTGAGAGAGACCTACATTGGAATACTTGGGTCTTTTATACCCTTTATCCAGCCCTTGGCCAACCCTCTCGCAGGTAAACCATTCTAGGAGTCGGACCTATGGGTTCCTTGCTAGGTCAATCCTATAATATATGCATTTTGATATAGTTGTACATTTACACATAGGTCAACAGTAGGACAAGGTCTAAGTTCGCGACCCCGACAAGTGGCCTGCAGGCATATTAATTATTCGTGTGTACGGAGGTCACAACGGCCAGAATTTTACTCAGAATGTCATTCGGCCTCCATTTTGATGTTCAGGGTGACTTCCATATAACAAGAGAACCTAAAATGGCGGCCTAATCCAAGATGGCGACTTACATTACTTTCTCTAAGGTCAAGACCTTGCCGTGGAGTTTGTTCCCATATGATGTTTAGACAACTTGGCGTAGGCCAATACACATACAATTGTTGCGATGGGAGGCATAACATTGTTTCAATTCTGACAAACCCTCCTTTTGGCCTATGCCAAGTGCTAATATCATTTCTAATATCTTTGTAAATAACTCCATGCATTGTCATCCATACATCCTGAATAATTATCTGTAATGTTTATAGCCATTGGGTCGTTCATCAGAACTTCTTGTAACACAAACTCTTTAGATGCTGTATCTGGGGCATATATTTTGTGCCCTACTGTGCTCACTGCTTGAGCACAACATCCCCCTAGCATTGCACATACACTAGGTAGACATTGGAAACAGCAACAAAGGAATAGCAGGATTCCCAAAATAACCAGGATAACAGAAAGCACCTTCCAACCCCAGGATCATAGAGAATCCCAGAACCAGGGGCTAATATTCCAATCTCCCACAGGAACATGCACTTCAGAACTAAGGATGTGCAAGTTCTGTATTGCTTTGAAAATTGTCGGTGAGGAATCTGGTACGAAAACACAACAAGCGGACCCCACTAATTTGCATACTCCACCACGTTCTGCCAGAATGACATCTAATGCCATCCGATTTAGGAGTGCTACCAATCTTATTGCTTTTTGTTCTAGTGTCATTTTGTAGAGTATATCCGTGGTCCGGTTGATGGTTCTCTCCAGTACCCTTGCTAGTCCTCTAATATTTTCGGAATTTGCTATCTGTCCCCAAAATGGCACAACTGATTTTGCTATATCTCCCAATACTTGCCCAGGGGTATCTCCGTTCTCGTCCCGCCGTGGGCGAGCCTTAGAAACTTCCAACGTACTAGCTATAAATACCCCAGGTAACAGGATTCCTAAATAACAGGTTCCCTGCCAATCCTTGGGCAACCAGGGAAATGCTGAATTACCACAAACAAAATAGACAGGCCCCCCTACATACAGAGGCCTGTTCTCTCCGGTCAAATTTACAATGTTCTCACAACCTTCAAAATCTCCCATTGACTGAGTGCCATTTCTTTGTACACAGAAGGGGACTGAATCAGGGCTATGATTAATAGAGTAGGAAGGACGCACGGCGTCCTTATTGCCTATCAGAGCCATTTTACAGGAAATTAGAGTTTGAAAAGGAAGAGATAGTTTATCAGATGGCCTAATAGAAGCAACATTAGGTTTACTTCTATTTGCAAAAAGCAAGCATCCCAGGGGAGTCAATTCACGTTTCTCAAAATCATTTAAATTAGTTCCATCAAAGTTCCCTGAGATGCTATCATTCCAACGGCCAAAGAATAGTGCTCTAAGAGAGGCATAGCAAGCAGTCGTTAAAGGTAAAGGGTGAATATACCATCCTAGCCCCTTGTTCCCATGTTGCGGTAAATGGGTACAAATCCAGCAATTACTCTTATTAAAAATGGCATGTGTCGAATTCATTATTATCATTAAAGTGTTATTATGGTACTTTTGTCTATGCTGGGAGTCTCTAGGTGACAGAGTGTGAAGGTGTACAGAGGGAGTCAAAACAGTAGGTACAATTTCAATTGGCAGTAGGTTTTAGAGGGTAAATTTCTTCGAAGTACCAAAGTCCCACAGCAGTAATTATACAAATTCCACTTATTATTAACACAACACAGCAATACATTTTCGGGGCCCAGGCACATTCTTTGTTGTCCGAGTTGGTCACCCCCTTATCGTCCAATGCGAACAGCAGCGGTGGAGGTGGCAGGCATCGTAGTTTCTCAATCGACGACCCCAATGTTCGTTGCTGGCGACACTACGGTCGCGCGACTTCTTAGTCCTTCCCCAACCCTAGCCAGCAGAATCCCTTTTTTCAACAAAAACTTACTTTTGCAAGAGAAAAACTCTCAATGGCCCTCATTACGACCCTGGCGGAAATTGAAAAACGATGGTGTAAATGCAATACCGCCATCGAATACCGCCCGTTGCGATTATGACCCGTCACCGTAAAGTACGATGCCATTAGCAACACCGTAGTGAACGCCAACGCTAACTGCACCAAGTACGCGCACGCGCGCACTGCGAAACCGTAATTACCACCATGGCGCAACGGTACGGGAATTCTGACCCTAGCGGACATGTACCTAACGCCATCAAGCATGGCGGAAAGTACCATTCCGCCATGGTGATAAGTACGGCATCGCAAACCAACCATAAAAGGCCCTACTGAGTGCCTGTACACCACTCCCTGGCCACATTGCACAACTCCTCGTAGGTGCAATGAAGTCAAACAATGCAACCAGTGAAATGTACAAGTCACCCATGCATGCCAACGAACAAATGAATGTAGGGGCTCCAAGTGCCTTGTGAGTGGCCATCCATATTAGCCATGGCACCATTGCCGTACTGATGCAGCACAGGCATGTGAAGCTCCAAGTACAGCAACATGAACTGAAAACTGAGACAAACAAAAACAGGCCCCCCATCGCTTGACACCAGTGCAAGGCAACATACAAAGCAGTATCCTGAGTGAGACTGCACCAGCCCTGTACTCCTGCCAGTAAACAAACCAACCAGCAGCATAAGCATGTACCACACAAGTTGGCAGAGTGACTGAGCAGCCAGGCATATCTCAAGAGGGGCCAATGGGAGCAGCAGGGCACAGATGGCACGAATACAGAAGCCATTCCAATGGACATGACCTCAGTCTCCCTCCAAGAAACGCACGCAAACACAGGCACCTGTGACCAGCCATATTCTGAAAATCACATCATTCCACCAATCCACCTGGCTGACCGGCATCTGTTACACAAAAGCCAATCCCCCTCCCATGAGCATGACATCATTAAAACAGTCATAATGGCAGCCCCTATCCCTGACCTTACTGGCCTTCGTAGGCAAACGCGCCCAGTACAGTACCACGCAACTATGCTCAGAAGGCCGAACCCAAAGCAGATCTCCTCACAATACATCGCTCCACAAATAGGAATATGCTACATTACTTGCAAAGAATAACGCTACAAGGTCAATATCATAATCAAAATTTAATGCACAACAAAATCACCCGGGCCATACAGCTATTAGGTCATGAACTCCAAATCATATCTCATAATTGTGGGCTACATCCGCAATAAATGACCAGCTTCTTCTTGTGTGATGCCCTGTTCCTCCGTGGTACACAGGGGCTACATCCACGTTCAAAAAGGCAACATTGAAGCGCCTAGAACCGCAGGGCCGTCCCATTAGGTAGGCACTAGTCCAGCTGAAAGCTCGAAATGTTGCTCCTAGCCACTAGTACTGCGTAAGGGCATGTGGGCCATTGGCGATCGTCCCATAAGATCGTAATGGTGCTCCACTGATTAACACGAAGCAGCAGATGTCGGGAGTAAAAGCCATCTGCAGGAGTGGCATACAGATGGCAGCGGCAAAAGGGGAGGAGATACCTGTCACCCAAATGAAACGAAAAAGAATAGTATGGGCATCTGAACTCCATTTGAATTACTCACTTCAAAGATCACACTAAATCCACAGCCATATGCATGCTAGCCCACTCAAAAGAATTATTCGCACCCAATAATCACTTGCGAATCATAACTATATAAATCGAGGTGAAAACACTATTACAAACGAGTGTTTGTGTGCATGCGTCTGTTAAAACAGAATCCATTAGATGGGATTAGTAACGTGCATAGACACAAGTGTTTGAAGGCGCGTCGAGACAGGGAGGGTTCAACAAGGGCAGATAGACGATGGTCCCACTATGGCAGCCCTGCATCACATAGCGCAGAGGAAGTTGATAGATTCCAAAAAGCCATGTACATGGCAGACTCTCTATTAAATCATCTGTCCATGCATCCATACATCATTCCCTCATCCCGGTATAAAAACGCCTGATTATTTACTCACATAACATTAGAAATTTCCATTGAATCTGTGCTTAATGCAGTCTGCAAAATCCACTGTGCTCCAGGCCGGAATTCTAGTGTTGTGAAGTAACATGTATTTGGGAACGTCCTGCCTTATCCTCCACTACGCTATTGCGCATCCCATACTATTCATATCAATCATTGCATTCTCGGCATGGCCCCTGTCCCAAGGACATTAAACAATAGAACTTTCTATCTGCAGTCAGACCTGTGGGCGTCTCCTTGCCGCTAGCTGGAAACCGAAAGCGCTGTCCTTCGAATTCCTCATTTGCAACATCACGTCGAAAAGGCATCTGTGACCGCTTGAAATCACAAATCCATCCATTTAGTGCGGCAGTGTGTGAAAATGGCAACTGGCTACACTCACAAATGGGACGCCCCGCCCGTCGGTGAACCGCGGTACAGCGCTGCATGAGGGTCCACCGTTAATCGAGTACTACATTCCACTGACCCTTCACAAGTTTGTTCCCGACTGCAAAGATAGTATGTGAAACAATGGGAGCATAGCAGAATTAACATATGAAGCAAAATCTCACTGCCATCGGGATGAAATACATGATTGTAATAGCAAGATGCCATGCGTCGATTTGCAGCGTTGTGTGCGGGACGTGCTCGCCCAAAGGGGATTGCAGCTTGCACAGGTGGAATGAATCACCACAGGTGGAGGCTATACAGCTTGGAAACACATAAATTGCACACCCAACCCCCTCCCACAACCACACTCACTCCAAAATGCTACCGGCAGGACTAGCAATGTTGGCCCTGGGGGACCTGATAGCACTGCAAGTACTCCAACTTCAAGAAGAAGACGAACACTAACTACTACAACAACCGGCCGCACAGAGGAGACGCAGGAGGAGGAGGAGGGCAAGGCAGGGCCAGCAAGGCCCACCAGCACAGCCACTACCACCACACAGGCAGCCCGCAATCCCACGCCTCCGAGCACATCCGTTCAACCTCACTGATGAGCAGATCCACACCCTCTACCGTTTGGACCGGGACACCATAACCGCCATTGTGGACATGACACACGCTGACCTTGTCAGCATGATAGATAGCCCAACCGCCATCCCACCCCTACTGAAGGTGGTGTCTGTACTCCACTTCCTGGCCACAGGCACCTACCAGCACACAGTCGGACAGTTGCATGGCATTTCACAGCCACTGTTGTCACGGACACTATTGCAAGTGCTCGATGCCCTCCTGAAGCACGCAGACGACTACATCTCTCTACCACGCTCGGAGCAGGAAATTACGAACACAAAAGTGGGATTCCATGCACTTGCCGGCATACCGGGTTGCATTGGTGCCATCGACTGCACCCATGTGGAATTGGTTGTCCCACATGCCATGGAGGCCCAGTACCGCAACCGAAAACAATATCATTCTCTTAATGTACAAATGGTGTGTGACTCAAACAGGATCATTACACATTGTTGTGCCCGATTTCCTGGATCAACCCATGATTCCATGGTCTTACGGAACTCTACAATACCACGCTACATGGAGCGACATGCAGGGAACAGATCCTGGCTACTCGGTGAGTCTCATTTCATGCATGATAATGTGGGGTATGTGATGCGGCAATGACCTGCCAGGAAGGGGGTGTGCTTACGTAGCAATGTCATTCCTCAAACATCCTTTATTGTCCACATACAGGTGATGCCGGGTATCCACTGAAGAGATGGCTCCTTACACCACTCCGGAACCCACAGGACCAGCATGAGGAGGACTACAACCATGCCCACTCACGTACCCGTGTAGTCATAGAACAGGCATTCGGCCTACTGAAGGGTCGTTTCCGCTGCCTCAGCAGGTCTGGCGGGGCACTCCTGTACCGCCATGAGAAGGTTGCTAAGATGGTCATGGCATGTGTCATGCTACACAACATGTGCATACGTAGAAATGTGCCCATGCCCCCTGACGCAGAACTGCAAGCACCAGAATATGGTCATGATGTGGGTGGGGATGTGGCAGAACCTCAAGGAGTCCGCGAGGCACAGGAGGGCCGTGAAATTCGTCAGATTATCATAGATTCATGCTTCTAGCACTCACGCCTGGTGGTTGATACATGGACACGGGAGTTGTGGCACTGTGTGTGTCTGGAACATGCACAATATGGACTGTACGCCTATGATGGCCTCGTACACAAAGATCAATGTCCACACATCTCATTGGATGATTGTGAAATGTTTATAGCATATGTGAAATTGTGTTACACACCCCATCGACCCGCCACCCAAGTAAGCCCAACACACACCCTCCACCCTCCTACCTCCCCCCCGAACACCAGTGTCCAAAGATGCTCATTGTCAGTGGGCAGACGCTATTGCAAGCCCCCTCTCCGGGTATCAGGGGCACCCCTGCCTGAGGAGCGCAGGTTCCTCCCAGATCTACGTTGGGGGCTGCCCTGGACGGAGCTTGCAACGGATGATGTCTCTGCCTGCTCACGTCCATGCATGTCCCTAAGGGTTTGTGAGAGCTCAGTGAGCACACGGCGCACAGCAGCAAGTTCAGCACATACGTCTTTGGACGTCGCATGCAGTTCCCCCCTCAGGCTCTCGGTGCTTCTCTCCATTTGTACTCTCAGGCTCTTGGTGCTTCTCTCCATTTGTACTCTCAGGCTCTCGGTGCTTCTCTCCATTTCTGCCCTTAGTGTCTCTGTACATGTTTCTATGGCTGCCTTGGTACCCCCACATTCATCAGCATGGTCCTTGAGGAGCGTGGCCAGTTGCTGCTGTTGCACGATCACCTGGTCGAGGGACTGTTGCCTCTGCTGGGCCATGGCCATTTGCGGTGGTGTCACAGAGGGGCTGATCACCTCATGTTGCCTTGACACAGGGCTTGTGGGGGATGGCCAGTCGTCGTCTTGTGAGTGCCCCTGCGTGGTATCCTCATGTTGTACGGGATGAAACAAACAGGGGGATTGAGACAGGTCATGGATGGATCGTACATCGACATCACCGTTTTCTGTGTCGGAGCATGCTGCCATTAATGCAGTGTCACCTATGGTGCTGCTGCCACCAGAAGCAGTGCCTTCTGTGGCATCCATTGGGGGGGCCTGTGGTGGTGGTGGTGTTGTGGCCATGCTGGCTGCTGGGGTGCCTGTTGAAGTCCCCTCCTGTGTGCTGCCACTTGATTTGTGCTGCTGCCGTGTCTTGATGCGTGCAGCTGAGGTGGAGGGTCTTTGGCCGTTGGTCTTGGCCCTCTTTGCAGGTGTGCTGGTAGGGGTGTCCTGGAGCTCATCGTTTGAATCGGACCCTGTGGTGGAGTAAAGGAGGGCGAGCGTTATTAATGGGTCTGTGGAAATTGGAATGGCAATGTATCACATGCATTGGGGTGGTACCTGAGGGTGATTTGGGTCAGGGCCTTGGAGGTGGTTTCATTTTTGTGTGGATTGAGGGTGCAGTTGTATTGCAGCCTGCAGTTAGGGGTGCCTGGTGCACGTGTAGAGGGTGTTTTTAGGAATTTTAATTATTTATTTATTTAATTTGACTTTTAATGTCCGCTATCAGGCCAATGTAAGTGGACGTTCTCCTGGACATGTGTTTCTGTTGCACTATGTGGACACATGGTACTTCACATGATTGGACATTGTGGTTTTAGCATAGTTTTATTTGGGCCACCTACCTGATTCTTCGGATGTCTGCACTCCTTTCTCCATCCCTCCGACTCCCTCTATGGTCTCCATTCCAATGGTGGAGGCACAGATTTCTTCCCAGGGGGTCAGCTTGATGGGTGATTCCGATCCTCCCCCGGTAGCTGTGGCAATGTTACGGTTGGCGGATAGTATGCTCCGTACGCGTATCCGCAAGTCATCCCATCGCTTTCTGCATTGCTGTGGGTTGCGGGGTGCGGTCCCCACCGCACTTACCCGCTGTGCCACCAGGGCCCATATGGCCTTCTTGTTCGCAAGTGCTGTCCTGGTCATTTGCGTCGAGAAGACGACGGCAGCATTCTCCTGGAGGGTCTCTGTGAGCACCGTGAGTTCCTCACGTGAGAAGTGGACCTGCCGCTTGCGGTCGCACGCTTTTTTCGCTACTTTTCCCATTGTTTTGGTTTCACTAGGGTGGATGACGGGTTGGGATGTCTCTCAGGGTAGTATTTTTAATGGTTGTGTGAATGTTCTGATTTTATAGGTGTACGGCGTGGTGTTTCCCGTTCCGGGACCATGTTTTTGCTTCCGTTTCCGTATATTTAGGGTCACCGTATTTTCCGATTGCCGCTCTTTACGGTGACCGCTATGTCCGGTGGCGGAATTGCACCTAGGTCGCCGTACAACGGCGGTGAGGGGCGTTTTGGGGACATTTCCGCCATCGCGGACTTTGCACTTCCGCCAAGGCGTACTGCTCGTGCCCGATGGGTCAGAATTAGCCGCACTTTACTCTGTCGTGCCATGGCGGAAACGCTATTTACGCTATGGCGGTCAGGTCAGTTGCTTTCCGCCAGGGTCGTAATGAGGGCCAATGACTTTTTCTTTCCATATGCACAGGCAAATCCCTGCCGTAGTTCTATTTTCTTCGTCGAAGGTCGTACCTGGTGGTACCCAATGCTGTTTGATCCGGAAATAAGGTAACGTCACTTCCTGAGGGAAGCAATGTATCGGAGGCGACGGAAGTCGCAGAACTTGAAACAGTGTTTTCCGGAAGTGACTTTTTCAAAGAGTGCGGAGACGAAATAGACTGTTCCCCAAGCTCCATGGGCTCAGAGAAATTCTCTGAAGCACTCACAGTGCTGTTTGCTACTCCAGGATCAGAGATTGTAGCATCAGCGAGGGTTTCTGCTTCTTCTGTAACGTGTGGCGTCGGGTGAGGAAGTTTCTTGACATGCCTCGCGTGGATCCAATGCTTCTTTCCAGCCACCCGCACTGCTGTTTGGGTGACCAACAATACCTGGTGGGGTCCCCGCCAGCGAGGCGCGAGACAGGAAGACCTTTCGTAGGCCTTCACTAGGACCCAACTTCCAGGCTGAATATCATGTCCTGGGCCCGTAAACCATACAGGTAAAGCTGATTGGACCTGATGATAAATGAGATACAGATTTTTAGTCAACTGGTTACAGTAATCTACAAGCAATACATTTTCTACCTCCCTCAATGCTTTAGGCTTCGGAAGACCCCAAATGTTAGCAGGTCTCCCCATCACTACCTCAAATGGAGAAAGCCCAGTCTTAGTTTGAGGTGTGGTACGCATGGCTAACAAAACAATAGGTAAGGCATCTGGCCATTTCAATTTTGTGCCGGCACATGTTTTTGCAAGCCTATTCTTTAAGATACCATTATGTCTCTCTACCAACCCAGCGTCTAGCCGAGTGAAATCGCTTTTCAAGGTGTAACGCTGTGCATATCTGCAAAATTACTGCTGCAACAAAATGGGGACCATTGTCCGACCAAATTACCCTTGGAAGCCCAAACCGTGGAAAGAATTCTTTTACCATATTCTTTGCAGTAGTCATGGCAGTAGCATCCTTAACGGGGAAAGCCTCGACCCATTTACTAAAAGCACAAATAACCACACGAACATATTTTAGATTGTTACACCGTTCCATCTCAATAAAATCAAAGTGGATGACCTCGAAGGGAACAGAAGGGGGCCCAAAGCTTCCCCTTGGAGATACTGTCCCCTTCCCCACATTGTGCTGTAAACAAATCATACAATTCTGAACATGTCGCTGTGCAGTCTTCGAAATTTTATCATTCACCCAGACTTGTTCTAGCATTTTCGCGATCTGTTGAGCACACACATGCGGAGGACCGTGTGCCATCGTCACCATTGCCAGCACATATGAATCAGGGAGCAACCATTTTCCTTCAGATGTATCTACCCAACACCCATCGTCATCCAGTTTCCCCATCCCTTCGGCCCACCTTTTAGATTCTTCTATTGTAGCATCAGTTTGAATATCTCGCACAGACCCGATACCCTCATCTATTACATAGGCATCTTTTGTTTCCCTTAGAGCATACATGTCTGCGCTAAAGTCTGTGGCCGTTTGCCTGGCTATCTGGTCAGCAAAAGCGTTCCCTTTTCCCACATCATCTATGACCTTACGATGCGCTGCACATTTCATGATCGCTAACTGCCTAGGGAGTGAGAGTGCTGAGAGCAATTGCACTATCAGGGGACCATGCTGAATCTTTGTCCCATGTGAGGTTAGGAACCCTCTTTCCGACCAGAGCCTCCCAAAGTTGTGAGCCACCCCAAAGGCATAATGGCTATCAGTATATATGTTAACTGTATGCCCTTCGGAGAGTTCACAAGCTCGGGTCAACGCTATAATCTCTGCGGCCTGCGCGGAGTTATGCGGAACTCTCTTAGTGTCAACAATCGTACTCAATGTAGTAACTGCATAGGCAGCTGTAGATGTACCATCTGGGATTTTGAAGCAGGAGCCATCACAAAACAGCTCCCCTTCTGCATTGCCCAAAGGAGTATCTATAAGATCTATCCTGCCCTTCGTTTCCTGTTCAGTGGTATACAGGCAGTCATGTAATTCTTCGTCACCGCAAACAGTATTTTGCATGAAAGGTAGGAGTTCAGCCGGATTAAGAACACAACACCTCTTAATTTGAATGTGAGGGGCAAACAGAATTAATTCATACCTTGTCAGCCGGGCAGAGGTGAGGTGTTGCGTTTGAGTCTTATTCAATAGGACAGAGTGAGGTACCATCAAAATTAAATCATGGCCTAGGACCATTCCCTTACTCTGTTTTACAGACGCGGCAGCAGCAGTGACAGCTTGCAAACATCTTGGCAAAGCGCATGCGACAGGATCCAGGGCAGAGGAGTAGTAGCATCACGGCCTATTCTTCCCTCCGTGTTCCTGTGTTAACAGAGCCAAAGCATATCCATCACATTCATGCACAAACAACACAAAGGCCTTGTCATAATTTGGAGTACCCAGAACCGGTGCAGAGCATAACGCGGTTTTGAGAAGCTCAAATGATCGTTGATGTTCCGATTTCCATGGCAGCGGCAAAGAAATGCCCTTCTTCATCAAAGCCAACATCGGTTTTATCAATAGTGAGAAGTTCGGGATCCACAACCTACAGTAAGAAGCCATACCTATTAAGGCTCTGACTTCCTTCTGTGTATTTGGAACAGACATGCCAGAAATGTGTTTTATTTTTTCAGGTGTCAATCTTCTCCCCTCCTTTGACAGGAGGTAGCCTAAATAGGCGACCTCCTGACAAAAATATTACCTTCTTTACAAGCACTTTCAGAATCTGCGGCCAAAAGCAAGTCATCGACATATGGAGCAGTGTACAAATAGGCGGCAATTCAAGGGTATCAAGCTGCTCTTTCAAAGCTCTACTATAAATGCTTGGACTTTCAGTATACCCTTGAGGTGCAGAAGTAAATGTGAATGAACGTCCCCCCAAGGTGAACGCGAACAAATATCTACTCTCCTTGTGTATCGGGATACTAAAGAAAGCATTCTTTAGATCCACAACACTTAAGTGCGTAGCTGTAGCAAGGATCATTGTTAGTATCGTTGTTACATCAGGCACAATTGGAAATTGTGGGGCGACAACTTTGTTAATAGCACAAACATCAATTCTGAAAGGTTTTGGGATAGTATTGTCGCCTTTCTTGTATACAGGCAAAATCGGGCTGTTACATAGACTACCTGCAATCTCTTCAATCACCCCTCGATGCACAAAATCGGAGACAATGTACTTCAAAGCACGCTCGCCCTCAACTGATATTTTATATTGCGGAATGCGTGGTAGTTTAACTCCATGCTTCAAAACTATTTTAACGGGCTCAATCTGTAGCACCCCGACATCATTGTCGTCAACCGCCCATAAACATTCTGGAACAACACTAAACTCAGGAGGCAATGGTCGAATCAAAAACTGAGAATTGGGAAGTTGCTGTGGTGAAACCGTCAGTCGTACTCCATCAGCGGAAAAATTAATTACTGCATTTAATTTCTTCAACAAATTTAACCCCAGCAAATTCTCTCCACAGTTCGAAGTCAGGAGGAAGGGACAATGGTCCGTGAAGGGACCCAAAGAAACAGACACCGGCGAAGAAACCGGGCAAGCAATTGGTATACCAGAAAACCCTACAGAAACATTTGTTTGCCCTGACAGTGGAATGTTTGGAACCCGGGAATGGTCAATGGAGCACTTCTGTGCTCCAGTGTCTATCAAAAACTGATGTTTCCTATTCCCCACTAACAATTCAAAGTAGGGACCTTTCTGATTAACGGGAATAGGTGAAGGTTCCAAACCCTGCTTCGGGCAGTCCTAACGAAATAAAATGTCATCGGAAGGAAGCTCTTCAGAAAGGTAGGCAGCAGAAGGGTGATCAAATATGTTTCTCACATCCACACTTGAAGTCTAATTTTCCCGTGTAAAAGGTTGCTGAGGATCTTGCGAGAACTGACCTCTATCAGGGCCCCCTGCTCCAAGGCGACCTCTAGGTCATCTACCCATACTCCCAAACGCATTGTTTGACCTTTGTCGAAGGACAGGGCAATGTGCTCGCCAATGACCTTCCTGGCGGCAATAGGCACCTTGATTAACATTCACAGGACCCAAAGGACCGTTTCCTTTTGGGACATACTGGCCTCTAATTTGTGAAGTACCTCCTCTGGGATTTCTAACAATTTGTTGTAACAATACTTTAGTCTTCAAATCTCCTTTCCTCTTCTCCATTTTCTCTTTTTCATTATTAACACGGTTCTCATAATACTGAGCCATGTGCAAAACTTCAGATTGGGATTTCGCCTGCCAAGCGCTCTCAGAGGACAAAATCTGTGACTGGATGTCGGGCAACAATCCACGTACACATTTGTCCACAAACAACCTTTTCCCAGACTCTGTGCCCAAGTCCTGTCCACTGAAGTCAGAGAATACCTGTTCGAATCTATTAAAGAATTCGGTGGCACCTTCAGTTTTTCCTTGAACACAGGCCGTAAGCTTGTCGCAAATAATTCTTTTCTCTGGAATTATAGTTTTCAATTTTGCGACAATTCTATCAGGCAAAGTAAGTATTACCTGAGGTGGTTTCTCACCAGCTCGTCTTTCCCCATCAAACCTAGTCATGTTAGCCCGCGTATCTCCCAACCCTGGCACATCGTCTATTGTCCGAACCTGTTTCCATAAATCTACGGGCAGGAGTACAGGGAATAGCAAGTCAATATCACTTATGGTGAACACAGAGGACTGCAAAATGGACTCTATCTCTTTGTAAAACCCTGTCGGGTTTTTCCTGGTATCGGGAATTGATGGTCTAATAGTGTTCACTTCCTGTCGTGAAAACGGGACGTGAACAAATTGTGATACATAATGTGCAGGGATATCCACAGTGGGTGCACCAGTCCCAGCGTTAGCGGGGATCTCAACCTTTGGGACAAATGTCGGAGAAACCTCTCTCATAGGCAACTGAGATATAGGTAACTCCGACCGCTTACCAACTAACAGAGCCAGGTCGAGCGCTAAGGCAGTCAAAGAAGTATCGGGTGAAAAAATCCTTTTACAAATTCCCAATAACTCTATAGGACAACTAACCTTCTTCCTTACTCATTCTTCCTGCAGGTATTGTACCATTACCTGAATCACCTTCCTCTGAATTTCTACTGTATACTGACTATACGTGTCATATACTTCATCTGGCGGTATCGATGAATCCGAGATCCATCGAATCGCATCTTTAGTACAAATTCGTACTTCCTCAGGTGCCGATCTACGACACGGAAGGAACCGTTTCTGCACATACATACTGTCGTCTTCATCATCCTCATCCCGCAATTTCTCAAAGTCCCTCCTATACTCAAACAATCTCTCAACATGACCATGTACTTTCTCCTCTGTATCCCTCGAAAGTGCTAAAGTATTTAGATCCCTCACCCCTTGTGGGGGATCCAAATTATGTAATCTACCCCACATTACACATAAATGAGTCCCCAAACCTTCGATAAAAACATTTTTCTCAGGAAAATTTTCCATATTTGATAATGTGGAAAAAACGTTGACTTGATCACCTTTCTCCATACAGTGCTTAACCCATGCAAATAATTCCTGTTTCTTGTCTGCAGAAACAGTATTTCGAGTGACAATCTTTGACCCTGCACCCCGATCAACTTCAGTCAATATAGAACCACTCGGGAGCGGAGGTGTGGGCAAATTCAATGAGGGTGCAACTATCGGCGCAAGAGGAAGGGGTGGCGGGATAGGTGGAGGAACAACAACTAGAGGAATAGGAACAATGGGTTGTACAGGGGGAACAGGAATAACAGCAGGAACAACAGCAGGAATGGGCAGAGCACCCGTGAGAGGATCATACGGAGGTGGCGCAGAGGCACCAGGCATGCGTTAGTTTAACCATTTTTCAATAAATTCTTCAGAAACATGGAAATCTTTAGAGGGATACATTTTCTGGATATCGAGTGAGAAAGCCCTTTCCATATTTTTAACTGACTCCGAATGTTTTTCCTTATCATATAACGACGCCTTTTCGGCATTTGTTTTATGACGGCGTGCATGTTTATCCCTACTTTTAAGCTGCTGCAACGCTTAATTTTTCCAATTCTGCAAAACATCAAATGCTGCAGGTCTGGCCTTCTTTTTTAGCAAGACCGATTCTAGGTATTCAATACGGGGGATCTCGAAACTACCATTGATTGGCCACTGAAATTCGGAAGCATGTCTGGTTTGTCTGTGCCAAATATCATTAAATACTATACTTCCAATGCCATACTTACAGTACATAATACATGCTGGCGACCCCTCCTGTGGTCCCGGGCGGCTAAATTCCAAAGATTGTCGATCGCTGCGGAACAGAGCCCTAAAGCAGCTAGACAATTTCCCAGGCATTTCACAAAAAATTGGTGTTACCTGGTCAGTAATTGTGTCTGCAGATACAATATGCCAAATTCAAATTGTCAGGGTTAAATTAAGTCACGACTGCACCTGACCAAACCTAAGGAGGACCGTACGGTTTACCAAAGAACTTAACTAACAAATTTTACCTTTTGTTTGATGGTTTCGACAAATGTGCCCGCCTCGAAAAAATGGACCCTCGTCAAGATGCCGTGTCAGACCACACGACTATCGTCCAAGGATCGGATTGTGCAGCGCTGCCGAGGTATCGCGTCTCGTTCGGTCGGGCCGGCAGTATCACACCGTCCGATCCCGGTTCGATAGTCTGCGTCAACCTTCAATAATCCGGCATCAATCTTGAGGGTCCCTATTCGGGCGCCAACTGTGAAAACATAAAAATAATATGAGGCCGGGAAGCCCAGAAAGAAACACACCAGCACAGGTTACAAAGAACATACAAGTGCTTTATTTAAAAGCTACAACAGTTACCAAAGTCAATTTACAAACGGATAGCTATTCGGCTCTCAGAGTAACATAACAAACTTCAACGAGAGTTCAATGCGTTAGTGAGAGAGACCGTACATTGGAATACTTGGGTCTTTTATACCCTTTATCCAGCCCTTGGCCAACCCTCTCGCGGGTTAACCATTCTAGGAATCGGGCCTATGGGTTCCTTGCCAGGTCAATCCTATAATATATGCATTTTGATAAGTTTCGCTGATATAGTTGTACATTTACACATAGGTCAACAGTAGGACAAGGTCTCAGTTCGCGACCCCGACAAGTGGCCTGCAGGCATATTAATTATTCGTGTGTAGGGAGGTCACAACGGCCAGAATTTTACTCAGAATGTCATTCGGCCTCCATTTTGATGTTCAGGGTGACTTCCATATAACAAGAGAACCTAAAATGGCGGCTTAATCCAAGATGGCGACTTACATTACTTTCTCTAAGGTCAAGACCTTGCCGTGGAGTTTGTTCGCATATGATGTTTAGACAACTTGGCGTAGGCCAATACACATACAATTGTTGCGATGGGAGGCATAACATTGTTTCAATTCCAACACAAGGGCCAGCCTTTTTGGGATGCCTGATCACCAGGTCTATGGCAGGTACAGGTTTCCACCCCATATCATCCTAGACCTGGTTGCTGAGTGGGAGGATGACCTCACATCATCCACCCTGTGCTCCCAAGCACTGAGCCCCTTGGTAAAGGTGCTCAATGTACTGCATTTTTTGACCACTGGCATGCACCTTCATGGCAGCAATGTGGGTTTGAAAGGTTTGGTTCTGCAGGATGATGGTCCAAAGGTCCCCATGCAAGGCCTCACGTGATGCATGGATCTCCTCACAGGTTGGAGCTCAGCTGATATGTTCTGTGTTAGCTGCTCCAGCTGCTGTTCTGACCGTCTACTCCGCGACATCTCAAGTGTACCCAGAGTAGCTCTGAAGAAGCTGTTATCTTCCCTCAGGGTATCCCTGTGGGCCTGTGCCTATGCAGATATGGCTGTTCGCAGAGACCCCAGTTCAGCCCATCAGTTGCCGTTGGCGGCCAACATGTCCTGCCTTTGTGAGCGAGTCGTTGACTGCGTTACCTGCTGCTGGAGCTCCACCTGACTTTCGGGGGGGAAATGGAAGTGGCCACCCTTTCCACGGCCTGAGCCATCATCCCACATAATGCCCCCTGTTGTTGTGCAATTGCATAAATGGAGTTCTCCCAAACAGTATTGCCTGGTGGTGCACGGCCACTGCGTTGCCGGAAACGACACCTGTCGGGCCCAAGGAGACGTGCACCTTGCTGTGGTGGTGCTGCCTGTGGCTGCAGGACTACATTCCTCCTTTGATCTGCTGCCTGAGGAACAGGAGTAAATAGTGTGGAGTGTAACCCTTCATCCATAACCGCAACAGGCAGACAATCCAACACTGAATGGGCCATTGAGGGGTCTATCCCCAGTGCAGGTGTGTTGGACAGAACAGCATCCCTGCCAGAAAACACTCCCCTGCGACGGGACATATGTGTCAATGTCTGATTCAGCACCTGAGCCATAGAGATCCTCAGAGGTGTACCCATCCATGTAAAATGCATTTCATCAAACAGAACATGCAAAGTGGGACAAAACACACATGTGACACACTCTGAAACAACACCAGTGTGTTCAAATACAGTGATGGGAGGAACATGGATACATCAATGGTAGGTCACTTTGACATGACACAAGTCAATTGGCATGTTGACGGTTGAAACAGGGTTCAGAAGTGTGCGGGTGCAGTACATGTGTAGGTCCTCAGCAGTCAATAAAGAGAAAAAAACATAATTACAATGTTGTGTCATGATTTCAGTGAAAGGGCAAGTGCAGGCAGTGCAAAGTGTTTGAAGTGATCAGTAGGGATACAGTGAAGCCCAAACCCAAGGGTGGGGGATGGCTTGGATGCACTACATGAGTCATATATGGCAGTTATGACTACATATTCTGACCTGGCACTCGATCACAACACATCACCCAAGCAACATGCACATGGTCTGGACACACACACATGGACACTCACCAGACATTGTCTCAAGATCTGGGAGGTCTCCCACATCTTGGATGTGATCTTCTGCGATGAACACTTCAGCGATTGCCTCATGTTCTGTAAGTTCATCCTCCTCTGGTGGTGACTCACTGCCAGTCAGCAGAGTAGAGGGGTAATTAGAAGCCAGCTTGTTTTTAGCTCGGCGTTTGAGGTCATTCCAATGATTCAAGCAATCATCAGCTTTGCGCTTCACAAATCCCAAGGAACCAATGTGGTCCCCGATGCACTGCCAGTGGGCCCTTCACTGAGCAGGTGTAGTTTTGTACCCTGCCATCACCAACATGTCACGGCCGTGTTCCGACACGTAGCCCACAAGTGCATCCAGTTTCACATCATTGAAACTCTGCTTCCTTGACGTGCCGGAGGGCTGAGTGGTATGGTCCCAGCCTGTTCTGCAATAGCACGCTTCTTCCTCTTGAGCGGTGGTGTTGACCCTGAGTGGCTTACGCTGCTGTAGTGGCTGAAGCACAGGTGGACTGGCCACTGGAAGCAGGCAATGGCACAATGACCAAAGGTCTCACTGCAGGCATTGGCTGCTGGGTGCTGTTGACAGGACCAAGTGCCACGACTTCCTCAGTGTGAGGGGCCAGGACCGAACACTGTCCCGGCTGGGTGACTCATAGCCGGGGTGGTGTCAGCTGTAGCTGCCCCTGCAGACTCCAAAACCTGGCTGCTCTGGGCAGCAGATGACATTGCTGCCCCAAATGCCATGTGGCCTGGTGACAGCAACTTTCACCGCCACACGTGGCTTGGACTTCGTTACATGGAAGTCGGCCTGTGAGTCATCCCATGCGTGTTCCGTGACCAATCCGGGCCGGGCTAGCTGGACCTGAGCTGGGATGGTGTCAGCTGCATCACCCTGACCCACTGGGGGGGGCACAGGTGTCTGTGAATGGTTCTGGACACACTGCCTTCTTGGGCCTCCCTGCCCATGTTGACCACCGCTGCCACCTTGGACACCCTGGTCATCCTTGCCACATCCCCTACTGCGGACACCTCTTGGAGGTTGCCCAGCTTTGCCTCCCTTACCATTTGGTCACCTCCCAACCATGGCACTGATGGACTTGTGTGAATGGGAGGTGCAGAATACAATTGTCCTGGGCAATTGGGGTGAAGGGGTCTGGGTACTAGATGGACTAGGTACCCCTGTGCTCCTTCAAGGCTTCCTGTGACCACTGGGGAAACATGACAGGTCTCGCAACGCTCAGACACCCCGAAAACAAAAACAAATGTGCACGCGACCCCTTGGTAGAGCACGTGTGTGGAATTATGATCCTTCAGTATTCTGTGGCACCCAGAAACACAAAAAATCCATACGCGTGTAACATGCAGACTACTATGACCTTGGTAATGGGGTACGCGAAACAAGGGGGCAACCACAGTGGGAGTATAATATGTGTGCGACTCACTGTCTGCCTGAAAAAAAAACACATGCGTTGGCAACTCCCATGCCAAAACAAGAAGTAAGCTCTGCCGCAGTAAACAAGAAGTACACACTGCAACCGTTGTGAAGTAATCACGTGTGAACCCACAAGAAATAGAAGAATCACAGGCTCGCTCTCCACAATAAGCACATGCAGCAAAATGGCACGCTATGCAGACCTTTAACCCATGCAGAAAGCAACGCCTATGTGCATCACTTCACTTACATGCTTACGCGCTAAGGGCCTTTCTTCAAATTACATGCACACATGCTGTTTTTTCATGTGCAGACTCACTCTGCATCAAGCTGGCCACGTGACAACATACGGAAGACCACGCTCCGGCCCAGAAAGCCATTTACCTGCCCCTAGAGCCCTGAGAAGCCTCCTACGAGCCATCTGCTGCTGTCAGTCTGCCTGCTGCCAACGTGCCCTGCTATTTGGTGCCTGCACAGAAGCCATTGCCAGGGATCCTGTTCCTGAGACCATCTCTGCTGACCCAGAAGACTCGCGACTGGTGTACCATCACTCCACAGCCCAGCCCCAGGACCCAGTTGCCTATCCACACCTGCCTCAGGAGTTGCCATGTCGGACCAAACACCATCCAGGGTCAATGACGAACCCCCAGACAGACAGGCAGAGGGCTGTCAGCTTCACTGCAAATGAAGTTGGCATCCTGGTGGAGACAGTCCTGGGGCATTATGATGCCCTCTTCTCACCAACATCGCGCCTCGATAAAGAAGGACAGAGGAGGATCTGGTTGGACATCGTGGATACCATCAATGCGGAGGGGGTGGCATCTCATGACTACCATCACATCCTGACCCACAGCAAGGCCCGGCGCATCATGGCAGCTCATGGAGAAGTGGGGCACCGGGACAAGTTGTCCAACATCCAAATGCGAGTCCTGGAGCGCACACGCCCAGTGCTTCACCACCAGGTCCTCGAGCTGCATACCCGTCTGGAGTCGAGTGGTAAGTGTCCATGTGTTCTTGTCCAGCGTAATGCATGTTGAGGTGTGGCAGGAGTGTGCACCTTGGCCTCATGTCTAGCATGCCCCATGTATGTATTTCTGTGTGCAGGGCCATGACAGTGCTGCATGTGAGTCCACTGAAGCCTGGTCCACGTCAATGGTGTCTGTGTTGCAATGCATGATGTGCACCAGCATGTGACGATGCAGAAATGTTTGCATGCCTGTGTCTGGATGCGGCCATATTTGGGGTGTGAGACATGGATGCTGATGTCACAGTCATGGTCATGCATGGTGTACATGTGTGTGTGTGTCTGAGTAGTGTGTGTGTGACTGTGAAACGCCATGGATGCATGACACATGACCATCACGATGTGTGGATTCACTGATGCGGCCTAGTTGTCCATTGTTAGGCAGAGTCAAATGCAGTACCCTTTGGGAACACTACATGCAATTAAAACTACAAGTGTCAGTACAATTTCACCTTAGGTACAAGCCTGTACTACACAGTTATGTGGTAGCAGGGCTGAGCAGCCAGACTTTTCTCAAGAGTTTAGTGAGCAGTAGAACAAGTTACACAAAGGACCAACAAATACAGTGATTCAAATATACACTTAGTCAAGGTTTCTTGGTAAAAGAATATACATTTATTTTTTCAGTCAGTTTGAAAACATTACACTAGCAAGAGCAGCTCAATATGACACACTAATAAACCACAAATATACAACCCATAAGTAAATGAACAAGTTTAACTCCCCTGAAGTGGGAGCAAAATGGCACTTCAGATACTTAATAAAGGAGTAAAAAGCAAGGTTATAAGAATAGACAGCCTAAATACATTCATAGGCAGGGCAAAGGGTTTCAGTTAACTACAACCAGCAATTCTTCTCGATAGGCCTGGGCCAAAGTCAATGGTTCAGAGTCTTTGTATAGGATAGCACAGTTCTGGTAGATAACGGTTAAGTCTTTGCCACAGAGGTTAGAAGAATTTGGCCAGGTGAAAAGTTTTATGAATATTTAGGGAAGGACAAGCCTTCCAAGGTGAGAAAGTTTGCACAAACTTTCTCGATGGCCGAAAAGATTTCCAGACCACATTTGCACAGTTCCTTGTTAGTGAAGATAACTGTAGCTGAGGCAGTTGTTCCTGGCTGTTCGAGCAGATCTCGCTGTTCCTGAGCTTCAGTCATGGGGACAAGAAGGAGGACGTCAGGAGATTCCTACACTGCCCAGGGATGAGGCCAAAAGCTTTAGCGAACATTGAAAAGCTCCCTGACACCGCGGAGCGGCTGCGGCGTAGCGGCAGAGTAGCAGTCACAGGCAGTGGCTGCAGACTAGTCCTTTTCCAGTCTTTCCACTGTGTCTACTGCTTTTTGCACCTGCCGAACATTGAAAAGCTCCCTGACACCGCGGAGCGGCCACGGAGTAACGGCAGAGTAGCAGTCACAGGCAGTCAATGGCGGCAATGGATGTGTGGACGCTACTCTGTCTCCCCGGCAAACCTTGGCTACAGGTGAAAAAGACTTCCATCAAAAGAACTCACGCCCCAGGACACAAGCAGAAGTGGGGAAATCCCAACCACAAAACAAGGACAAATGCTTGTTGCATTTAAAGCAGACTAAATTGACCACCTCAGCCTCACCACAGAGGCCTTCCAAAGCCAAGAACTCATTGCTTCGACGCCAGGGTCAAATGGAGTCTCCTGTCCAAAAACAACGTGGACAAAGAAGGAGGCCTCTGCAAAAACACCACTTCTAGCACCTGGATCCCCAACTACAGATTATGGTCTAAACCTGGAGGTAGCAGAGGGAGCGGACACCCCTCACGCCCCTCAAAATTTGGACCAAACAACTACAATCTTAACTAGGAGCTCGTTGGCTCTCCAGAGGAATCCGGGCGGCATCTCGCCCAGGTCGGGACACGTCCTGTCAGCCGAGCTTGCTCCGCTGCCTGTCGGAGGGCGGTCGGCGTCGAGCTCGACGGCGGCGGGCGGGGCCGGTCCTGTAGAGCGGGCGTCTGCTTGGGTGGGGACGCCGGAGACCGTTCCCCCCTAGAAGGGGCTCCATGAATGGGGGGCTCTGGAGGTGGAGAGCGAAAGCGGCGCTGACTTGCAGTCAGCGGAAGATCCGGGGGGAACTTTAGTGGCCGCCGCAACAAGGAAAACATCGGAAAAGATAGTGGACGATATCTCACAGAAATCTCCCAGTCTGGTGAGTCAAGTGGGAGTAAATCCGGTGACGACGATAGTGGAAATTCACCCGCGGCTCTCTAGCGGGCCTACCACACCAAATCAAGAAAAATTAACTAAACTAAAAGTCGTTGCGCCACTTGGAATTTCAAGCAAACCGAAGGTGAGCCAGCCAAATATTTCACCAGAAATACAACTCGATGATGGCCCGTGTAACAAAAAAGTGAAAACTATGCAAAAACCGGCAAAAAAAAACACGATTGCAAAACCATTACCAACACACCCAGAAAAGACGCCTGAGCTAAATGGCCCTGATTCTAATCTGGCTAAGAAAAAAAGACAAAAAAGGACAATAAGGCGAACCTTGACAAGTACAAACAAAAAAAGTCAACAAGTAACTACTATTTTTGTGCCTCAAAGTGTGGCAGATTTTTTTGTGAACCATAGAAAAAGGAAATTTGAAAACATTTGTGAAATAACCGAGATGCTGGAAGTGGTGTATGTCTCAGAGGAATCACAACTTGACACACCAACTTTGGCTACAGACTCTAACGACCTCAATCTAGGAAACCATAAATATCCATCTACAAAAGACATGAAGGAGCTAGACGGAAAAGACCCCGCCACTGTGCCCATAGACGAAAGGTTTGACTCAGAGGAACCACAACTTGACACACCAACTTTGGCTATAGTCTCTAATGATCCCAATCTAGGAAACCATAAATGTCCATCTACAAAGGACATGAAGACGCTAGACGGAAAAGATCCCGCCACTGCGCCCATAGAAGAAAGGTCGAGGGGGGAAAATCTACCCAAAACAATAGAGATGGAGATTGAGAATCCAAGCCTGGAAACTCCAAAACCTGGTTCAGACAAAACCCAAAACAGTAATCAAAACAATGAAGAGTCCCCTAAAAACCCGAGTGAAAACGCGGAACTAAAGGACTGGTTTCTACCATCTGAGGATGTAAATCAACTGGCAAAACAGACAAACTCATCGGTTTTAACGACGCCGAGAAGAGAACCAGAGGACTGGTTCCCACCATCGGAGAAAGCAAACCAAATGGCAAATGAGCTAGACTCGTTTGTGATAACGACACCAAGTAGGGATAAAGGAAGAACCATGGGACAAGAAGCCCAACCTGAGAAATCGCCGGAAAAAAAATGGTGACACTCATGGCAGCGGTGGCGGTCGCCATGGCCCCTTTTACCAAACTTTATGAGGCTATAAATGACTCATTAAAGGACAATAGCTCTTTACTGGCAACAATGCATGCAAAATTCACATACTTGGAAGGGTATGTCACTGCAGTAGAAAGCGAAAAGACAAAGGGCCTCATTAGGACCCAGGCGGTAAGGGGTTTACGGCGGCGTAAACAGCGCCAACTCTTACCGCCTGATTCCGAGGTCCCGTAGCGCCATGGCGGATTTAAAATCCATGGCGCTAAGGGACCATGTTGTTAATTACGCCACCGTAATTTACGGTGGCGTAATTAACGCCGTCCCCACTCCCATTATGCCCTATTGGGCAAAAATGGGAATGGGGAAGGGTAAATGGGTAAATGGGGACTTACCGCCCCGCCAACCTCGGAATGGGGCAGTAAGTCCGCCAACCACCATGGCGTAAACGTAGTTTACGCCATGGCGGTAAAGGTACGGCCCAGGCGGTAACTTACCGCCTGGGTCGTAATGAGGCCCAAAGGCTCTTAGAGCACTAGCACTACAGACAGTGATAGAGGGAAAGAGAAATCCTCCAACGCCGATAACAACAGAAAAAGGGATACAAATTGGACACAATGAAATAAAAAAAACTCAAGCCCCCTTAGAACCTAACTGAGAAAGCAGATCTTCCAGAAATTGAAAAAATTACGTCAGTTCAGCCGCCAAATAAAAGCTCAAAGTCCCGAAAGACTCCAGTCCCGAAAGGCACAGCAAGAAAAGATGACGTTGATAGAGGCGTGTGATTAAAAAAAGCGCAAGCCACCGCTCCGAAGAAAAAAATCATAAAAACATTGACAAACTCAAAAAGTGAGCCAACGAAGATCACGGAAACGGCTAATAACAAAGACTTTCCCATCTTTACAGACTGTAAGTTATCAGACACAGCACTTACCACCCACGAAAAACAACTGGTATTCTGTTTACCGGTCCAAGAAAAGAGTTTCAAAGATAGAAAGAAGACCCATGGCATGGGACCTGGCCCAAACATAATTCCAAATGGCTCAACGCAAACAAATACAGAGGCCGTCCGCACACCAACCCATATGAACCAACTGGACTCCAGCGAAGATTTAAATACATCAAAAGCAACAGCAGATCTCCTGATGGAAGAGGTCCTAGAAAATTTAAATCAACCCAGCGAACAACCTTCCCTTGAATTGATTGAGAGTCCAACTTAAAAAAGGAACAAAGGCGAACGCAAAGTGGAGCTAAAATTAGATCTAGGACTGCATGAAGAAGGAGACAATTGGCAATTTCTATCCTTGGAGGACCTATGCAAGAAGATTTCGCACTCTGCAGACTGGGGTGACACCAAGCAGGTTGAAAAAGGGAGTAAGATCCCTAATCAAGACATGCAAAAACCTCACCCTATAAAGGAGACTGTCTCGTCACATCGGCGGGAGGAAAAACAACCCTGCACCTCCCTGGAAAAAGATCTTCAGAAGCACGACAGATTCAAATACCAACCAAGAGAAGGTAGCGTACTGCATCGAAATACAAAAAGGAATGAAAGAGAAGACGAAGGCCGAGGGGTGCCACTTAAAAAGCGACGCTATGGTGTACCAGCCTTTAAAGTTGAACAAATTGGAAATTGCCGTGAGTACCTGATCTTGAACCGAATAACTGTGATGGAACTGCTACATAGCACACCGAAATTAAGATCAGTAAGATCGAGTGACTTACAAATAGTAGAGCCGCTACATGAAGGACGCAGAGCAATTGCCTACTTATTCATCTCTTCCACATTAGTGAAACAAAGCCTGCGCGACTCTTTGAAACACTTCCTAAAAATGGGATACGACATAAGTGAATTAAAGGATGAAGGAGAGGTAAAATGGACTGATCCAGCAACCCCTAGCCACAAAAACGGCCGGTGGAGAAATGAGAACGACTCAAAAAGGGACCATAGACCTCGTGTGGATCGGAGGCAAGAAAATTCTCCAATACATTACAAAAAGAAAACTCCAGTACCAAGCGAAAAGGAAAGGAGGAGGAACTTGTCCACGCAACGAAATTACCGAGAACGCTCCGAAAAACGAGACACTTGGGCTCCATCGTCAACAAGAACTAAAGAACGTGAAGAGGTTGAAGTGACGAAATACGATAGAAAACCATTAGGTCCGCTGCTGCCGATTAACAGAACATGCACACAGAAGGTGAATTTGGCAGAAACAGAAATTGAAGCTAAAGACAAATCTAATCCTCTACAAAACTTGTGGGCATGGTTCCCGAAAGCTGTAGGACACCACAAAAAATAGCAATCCATCATCACGAAGAAGATCGATGACAACGTTGAGTTAGGAGGCCCTAAGACAAAGTGAGCCAATCTCTGCTCATGGAACAAGCGGGGGTTTATGCACCTGACCATACAGGGTGACGTGAACTTTGCCTCCTTCGACATCTTGTGCTTGCAAGAGACATGGTTTACCACCAGACCTATTCTAGATGGCTTTGAAATAGCCTTTGCCTCAGCAAAAAAGGGACCAAAAGGACGTCCATCCTCGGGTTTAATAACCCCAGTTAGAGCGGGACAAGGAATGAAAATGATCAAGATCTTAACATTATCCCTCCTGATGATCTCAGTACAAGTCAAATGGAACTATTGGAATCCAACACAAAAGAAAACAGTGTCAACAACAGCAATAGTCATCAACTTGTACTGGAATCCTGAAGCCGTATCTAACAAAGACTTTCTGGATATGGTTGAACAAGAAATCGATAAAGCATATATCGAACATTCTGAAATCCACCTATTCGTGTGCGGAGACATGAATGCGATTTGCACAAAAAAACAGACTAAAACTAAAGCAGAGGCCAGAGGCAAAGCATGGTCATCATTGATGAAACTTAAAGATCTGGTCAATGTGAGTTCCACTTTCCAAGATCCAGATCGGCCACCAACTTGGGAAGGACGGGGCTCTCAGGCAACAATAGACTACATCTATGTTTCCTCAGCCTTATTGCCTATCATTTCATCCTTTGAGGTTGTAAAAACCCAGGCGAGCGACCACAACCACTTACGTCTCTCGTGGCCAATCATCCAAACAACCAAAACTCCTCACATTACAACGCTTGAAGTAAACCCGAAGGGAAATCAACTTGCTCTGAGTCTAAACAATGTCATCACCTTGACAAATAACTACTCCAATTTAGAGCCTTCAGGGCACGTTCCCCTCCTTCCAGACTACAGCTCTCTCTTAAACATCTTCAAGAAACCGAGACTGAACAACAGATCAGCAACGAATAAGTCACTTCATACTTACGACCAAACCTTGGTCGAAAAAAAGACAACTCAGAAAGGAAAAGAGATTTGTGAAAATCAGCTCCACCCATAACAAACAACTGTGGGTAAACAAGCTAAAAGCATATAAGTCATGGTTCAGAGAGCACCGCCTTAACATGTACCACAAAGACCTGGAAGACATGTTGCAAAGTATTTCCACCAAAAACCCGAAAGTATTCTGGGCTTTGATAAACGCAACTGAACGGACCAACTCAGATGCTTTAATTAATGGCATCGCAGAAGCAAAGTGGAAAATGCACTTCGAAAACCCTTTTCTCAATCCAAAGGTGGGCATGGAATCTTCAAAATTGCAATGTACTGAACCCTGGCTGGAGCTTCACGATCCTGAAGACATTATTTACATCCTAAAAAAACTGAAAAACTCCAGGGCCCCAGGGCCTGACGGTCTGACCAACAGACACTTAAAATAACATCCTGAGGCATGGGCCAAATTTATTTCGGTTGTCTTTCATAGATTGACAGCAGTAAAAGTCCTACCAGAATCGTGGAAAAACGCAGTGATCGTCCCGATATATAAGAGAGGGTTGAGAGACGATCCTAAACATTTTCGACCAATCGCCCTTTTAAACGTGATTGGGAAGGTATACGGTTCCTTACTTTTACGAGAGTTCCAAAGGTGGTCAAAGGAGGCGCCATGTGAACACCCGTTGCAATTTGGCTTCAAAAAGAACATTGGCACAACTACAAACATTTTTACGGTTAATATCTTAAAAAACAAAAGCCTTGCAGGAGGAACACGTATCTACATGGCCTTTATCGACCTAAGACAAGCGTTTGATCGAGTAACCAGAGAGAGGCTGTGGGAAAAACTTAGGGCTTGGAAGTGCCCAGCTTCAATATTATATATTCCTATTATAGCACTACACACGGCCACAAGGATACAAGTTAGACTTGACAATCAAGGCACACTCTCGGAGGAGATTCTGACCAACCAGGGGGTCAAGCAAGGTTGCCCGCTGGCCCCGGCTCTTTTTCTTAGCTTCATAGGCGATTATAAAGAAACAGAAGAAAATATCAGATCATTTCCACCGCAAATTGGACAAATGAAAATCTCAAGACTTATGTACGTGGACGAAATCATCATTGCAGACCAAACAGCAATAGGACTCCAGAGACAGCTAAACAACTTTGCCGAGTACATAAACGCAAATGGCCTAGAGATAAACAAACCCAAGACAAAAATCATGCTTCTTGGAAAAGAAAGAAACAAAAGTGAGTCCTTTACATGGTCACTAGAAGGCGAACATATTGAGACTGTAAAGGAATTTAAATATCTGGGCATAGTGGTGGACAATTCGCCAAAGGAGATTGCTACGCAAAAACATCTGCTACAGAAAACAAAGAACCTGATATCGCAGGCAAAAGCGATCGATAGGAAATATGGTTGCTTTTCCCTCATACCAATGGTCGACTTCTATAGGGCCAAGGTGGTGCCCACACTGGTCTATGGAGCTGAAGCTATGCTTGGGCTTCCACGTAACATCTGGACTAAGCTTGAAAGCAAATTCTGGAGAGAAGTTTTGAATTTACCATGTTCAACTCCATTAGTCTTGATCAGACGGGAAATGAGCCGACGTTCACTTGGCTCGATAGTGGAAAGAAACAGTATGATGCTGTTTAGGAAATTATTGCTGGCAGATCGCCCTGAGCTCCTGGGAGATATAAACAAAGTAGCAGAAGATAGTAGTTTAGCTGTGCTGACCAATTGGTACAGAGAGCAAGAAAAAAAACTGGTTTTTATCCAATGCTCCAAAAAAGACCTAATGGATAACCCGACAAAAATTCAATAGAAATTAAACAAACTTGACTGGATACTCACTTTGGACCAGGCAGCAACAGATAAACTAACCTCACACTTGCCCCAGATGACTCACAAATTCTACGAACTTCAACCATACATGAAAAAATATCCGAATCACAAGTTGAGAAACATCTTTATAAGAGCTCGCCTTAACTTGCTTTATACAAACGAAATCTTAAAGATAAGAGGCTTGGCCAGCACAAATAAGTGCAGATTTCACAAAGATCAAGAGGAGGTAGAAACAATCAAACACTTGCTGCTAAGCTGTCCAGGAGTGGAAGCGATAAGAGACCCATATCTGAAAACGATCTTGGCAGCGACACACATCTTTGACGTTGAGACATGGTGGTCGAGGTTGATTGGTGGCGGACGTACCACCTGGATAACAGCAACAACAAAAATTCTAGACACAATTTTGTCAATGGTAGAAAAAGGAACATAGACAAAACATTTATACAAAGAAATGATCTGAATGCAAAACTTTTAAAAACCATTTGGTTAAACAAAGTATAAAATAAAAAAAAATAAAAAAAAGCTTTAGCAAGACGCCGGTTGAAGGTGTGAGTGCTTTAAAGTCCACAAGCTGGTTTCCTTCCCTCTGGCTATCTGGTTTTCAAAAGCACTCTGATTCAAATTCGACCAGATGGGGACGGTGTCCAGGTGGCTTACAAGTTGGTTGTTCCCACCAAACTCAAGGGAAGAAGTTAACCTTGAAGGCATCTCTGTCGATGGGGTTTCAGGCAATTTGGACCTGCAGCAGGGCTTCACCGGTCGTCCAGGAGTTGCAGCAGTCCTCTTCCTTCAGTTCATCTTTTTTTCTTTTGTTTCAGTGGTCGACTCTGCTGTCCAAGTCCCAGAGGCCTGCTTTTAAACAGTTTAACCACATTAATTCCAGCATGGCTGTCACTCACACAGCAGGGTGGCTGTCCTTGCCGGACAGGCAGCCGGCCAATCACACCAGAGTGCATTCAGGAGACTAAGCACAGGGAGTTTCGGGCACATCCCTCACATCCTGTCCACCCTAGACACCCTGGCGCCAGAGGAAGCCTTCAGCACTGAAGCCCGCCAAAGGCCAATGAACAAACGGACCAAACTTGGTTTGGTGCGCAGAGACAAACACAAGAAGGACCTTTCCTAAAGGAAATGGCAGAAAAAGTCGACCGGAGTCTGTTTTTACAGATAGGTCTTGGGAACCATATTGAAAAACATGGCTGACCCGATTTTTAGCTACCATTGTTAGCAGTTGGGAAAAATCATGGTAGTTTGATCTAAACCACTGCCACCAGCAATTTAAAGTAGGAAAGGGTAACATTTTACTGTTACATGAGTGTTTTGACTCAGGGGAAGCTAGGCAACCCCTTCAACACTCTATAGTAAGATAGGGTGTGCGGGGTCAGTAAATTTAAAGAGACTAGTAAAGTCAATTAAACTTTACATGCTCTGGGAGACAGTAGTCAGCCCCAGAGATGGTATTTAAACCTTGGGACGTCTGAAAGACATCCCTGTGCCACTGCACTGAAGGCCCTGTGTGACACACAGAAAAAGATGATGCCTATGGACTTGTTTTAAAACTCCATAACCAAAGAACACAAAAGTAAAACACACATCAAAATACATGGAAGAGTGGGAAAAAAAGCTCTCACTCTTCCCAGGTAAAAAAATAAAATCCTAGAAATCCAGCAAAGTGCCGGGGGTCTCAAAAAGTAAGGGAAATTAGCACATTTTGAGAACTCTTCCAAACATCCATGAATCCACTGTGTCAGGAGGTAGACAGGGCCAGATGCAAGACTTCCTGGTGGTGTGTGTGCATGTGATAAGCATGTCCCATGATGCATGTGACGTTCAGCCCCCCCATCGGATGTTTCATCGGTGCCTTGGACATGGATGCAAATGTCTGTTGCATGTGCCATGCCTGTTTCTGCAAGTGTGTTGCTTGCACTGACCCATGTGTTGTGGAGGGTGATTATGGAAGTGACGTTTGACAGTGCCACTCATGTGCAATTGCTTTGCAGGTTCAGTACCCTGATGCTTGTGTTCAATCTCTCCCTGTCTATAGTGGCGACTGAGGAATAGGGCGGAGACGGCGCTGTGGAGCAGAGCGGCGGGGATGCCTCCATCAGGTGGGGACACATGGTGTGGTCACCCTCCCAGGACATGTCATCTTCCGGGAGCGAGGGGACTGGTGCCCCGTCCAAGGCTGGGCCTGCCGACGGGATGCCCAAGAGGTGTAGGTTGGAACTGGGCTCCTCAGCAGCGGTAGGGGCAGATGAGCACACACAGGGGCTATCCACAGCTGAAGATGGTGCGGAGGCATCCAGGTTGTTGGTGGTTGAGGGGGAGGCCGCATCAGACCCACACATGGAGCTTGGTGGGAGTGGTTCCACTGGTGCAAGAGGTGCAGTCCAGGGGCTGGAGGCAGCACAGGTCACCGCAGAGGGGCCTGTGCCTAATCATGTCCCTGATACTGAGACTGCATCAGCAGGGATGCCATGTCTCAGGCACATCCACAGGAATGGGGGAGGCCCACGTCAACTGGTACTCCTCTACCTGCGGACGTGGTGATTTGTGACAGGGTTGAGCCCGTCCTAATCGGTATCGTGTTGCACACATGCGACATTCATGATGATGTGCATGCTTCCTGGGGGGACGACGCATGTCATCACGAACAGGTGGGTGCCAACATGAACCAGCTGGGAGGGCTCATTGTCGGGGGGTTTCTCCATGTGTAGGGCGATCTTGAGACCCTCTCCTCCTCTTATGCGCCAGTCGTACTCCATGCCGTCTTCCAGCCCACATGCCACCAGGGCACCCTGTGGACCTGCCTGAGCCACCACAGCCACGCTGGTGGAGATCCCATCCCTGCCACCGTCAGGATTCGGAGGTCCATCAGAGGTGGCCACCCAAGCAACTGGACTCCTGGCAAAGGAGGTTGTGCAGGCACCATCAAGCAGGGCACGTGCACCATGGCCCTGGGTGTTGCCATCTTCCCGGACACAGTCATGATGGCAGAGGCAGTTGGCATCAAGGCAGAAAGAGGCTCGATGTGGGAGGAGTCAGTCCTCAGGGCTGACTACATCACTGGGGCAGGCATCGGCCGATGGGCAGCTGGAACCTGGACAAAGTATGTCTTTCGTGTGGCAGCGTTTGGGACAGCGGATAGGTGCAGAGCGGCGGCGGCGGACGGAGATGGCACGGCTCACCATGGTCAGGGTGGAAAACTCCATGCAGCGAGCCTTGAGGCGGGCACAGCTCGTGGTGGAGACTCGCAGGGAGCTGGGGGAGAGCATGGAGGCATCCCTGCGAGCCCTCGAGGACAGGGCACAGTCCCGCCTGCGGGCAATAGAGTCGGACTTCAATGATGCCCTGACCAAGACTCTTGGGGAGGAAGGTGAGCTGTAGGACTAGCCCGCCACCATTGTATATAGTTTATTATGCTGAGGTTTCCTTTCATTTTATTTTTATTTTGGAGTCGATGTACATTGCTCTACTTTTTGTACATAGTTGTATTTCTTTAGGATTTTTACTAGGTTTCATTTGGCTTTGGGATCATGGACCCTGAGAACTTTCATTGTAAATAGTTATGGAACTGTGGACTTTATTCTTTTATGTTTTTCACACCCATTATGGAATTTACCCATTGGATTCTGATTTTCTATTTTATATACATGGACCACTTGGAGGTTTTTCTTATTTTTTTAATCACATTTTTGGGGGAATTTGCATTTAAGTTCAGTTCACATTCATTTATTTTTCCTTGTCATGGTTGGTTTTCGCTTGTGATATTTCTGTTTTTTAATACAGTTTCATCTGTTCATATATTTGTGTTGTCTGCTCTCATTAGTTTGGTGCATGTGTCAGTCGTCATTGCCTCAGTCATGTGTCGGTGGTGAGTACCATGTTGGGCATGTCTTTGGGTGCATGCATGTATCCTTCTGTGAATGACATGCCATGGGGCCTCTACTGGGAAGTGGGGATAATAAATGGGTGTGGAGTTGCACTTTGTGGGGGGGGCAGCGTGCGGTGGCATTTGGGTGGACATTTGGTACATGCATGTTTGTTGTGACAATGTGTTGGTGGGGGGGACATGAGTCGGGGCCTGCTGGCCGGTGCCCGTCACAGGTGGCGGGACATGAGTTGGGGCCTGCTGGCAGATGCCCGTCACTTGTGGGGATACATGAGTCGGGGCTCGCAGGTGCATGGTGCCATGTGGGCTCCCTGTGGGGCATGGTTACAGTTGAAGGTGTGCCCCCTGTGGTGTGGGCTGCCTGCGGGCCAAGGTCAGGAGCGTTGGGTGGTCCCCTGTGGTGTGGGCTGCCTGCGGGGCATGGTCACCAGTGATGGGGTGTCACCTGTGGTGTGGGCTGCCTGCAGGGCATGGTAAGTGGTGTTGGGCGGTCCCCTGTGGTGTGGGCTGCCTGCGGGGCATGTTCAGGGGTTTTGGGTGGTCCCCTGTGTTGTGGGCTGCCTGCGGGGCATGGTCATGGGTTATGGGTGATCGCCTGTGGCGTGGGCTGCCTACAGGGCATGGTCAGGGGTGTTGGGTGGTTCCCTATGGTGTGGACTGCCTGCGGGGCATGGTCACGGATGATGGGGTGTCCCCTGTGGTGTGGGCTGCCTGTGGCCATGGTCAGGGGTGTTGGGTGGTCCCCTGTGGTGTGGGCTGCCTGCGGGGCATGGACAGGGGTGGTGGGTGGTCCCCTGTGGTGTGGGCTGCCTGCGGGCCATGGTCAGGGGTGTTGGGTGGTCCCCTGTGGTGTAGGCTACCTGCGGGGAATGGTCACGGGTGACGGGGTGTCCCCTGTGGTGTGGGCTGCCTGCAGGGCATGGTCACGGGTGATGGGGTGTCCCCTGTGGTGTGGGCTGCCTCCAGGGTGTGCATGTGGCTCCTCACCACGCGGGTGCACGAATCAAGTGATATGCATATTACGGGGTACGCAAGTGCACTTTTCATGTGATTTCACTGGCGTGAGCAGGGTACATTTATTCCGGGGTACGCGAGTGCGCTTTTCACATGATTTGGCTGGCGCGAGCGGATTACGTGTATTACAGGGTACGCAAGTGCGCTTTTCACATGATTTTGCTGACGCGAGCGAGGTATGTGTATTCCGGAGTAAGCAAGGGCGCTTTCACATGATTGTGGCAGCTCAAGTGGGGTATGCGTATTCAAGGGGGGTGCGTGGGGAGAATTTCACGCGTTTTGGCTGCCGCAAGCGGAGTTCGCGTATTCAAGTGGGTGCGCATGTAAATTTTCGCGCGTTTTGGCTGGCGCGAGCGGGTTATGCTTTTTCAAGGGGGTGCGCGAGTAGATTTTCACGCATTTTGGATGGCGCGAGCAGGGTACAAGTATTCAAGGGGGTGCGTAGGGATATTTTCACGCATTTTGGCTGCCAGGAGTGAGGTACGCATATTCAAGGGGGTGCGCGAATAGATTTTCATGGATTTTGATTGCCACAAGCGAGGTACGCATACTTTTTCACGCGATTACATTGTAGGGGACCTGTGAGCTGGACCAGGGCTAGCAGGGCCCTTTGAGCCGTATTGGGGTTTTCTATGCCCTTTTCTGGCACAAGGGGCATTCTTGGGGACGTAACTGGTGCTGCTGGAAGTTTGCTGCGCCACGGTTGCAAATGGCTTGGGAAATCCATGAATATGCGGTGCGCCTGGTTGCTGTTTGGTGCATGGGGCTAGTGCACGCTCCTTCTCTGTGCCAGCACTGTGCGCTACATCTGCACCAGATTCTATGAATTGGCCCCAATATGTTCACACAAGTATAATAATGCCTATCAGTTCAATCCACAAATTTCATGCCGTTACTCCCCCAGTCTTTCAAGTCCAAGATTTTCATAGATGCCAAGGTACTCTGCATATACGTTTGAAAAAGCAGGGGCGAGGCGCGCACTACAATTCCTGGCCAATATATTACCTGAACAAATGTCCAAAAACAATCACAGGGTTAAATCCCAAATTGTCCAAAATATTCAAAGGGTTGAATCCCAATCACTGCCCAATAGTTCACAGGGTTGATTCGCTTTTTGCACTGTTGTGCTCATCCAAGTGTCCAAAAAATTCACAGGGTTAAATCCCAATTTGCTGCCCGATAGTTCACAGGGTTGATTCCCTGCTTGCACTGTTGTACTCCTCCAAGCACTTTCGTATCTGCAATACTCATCAGGGAGACTGAGTTGCCATTCAATTCAGGTGAAACCAATTTAAATGCAGTTTCAGTCTCTAGGAATTATGGTCAATCTAGTGAACCCATTTAAACAATTCAGGTGACCAGTGAAAGATTCTCCTCCAACACATGCATCATACCCTTAGCAGGGAGAGGGGGAGAAACCATGATTATGGCTCTCCAGTGTAGGGCAACATAACCCTGGTGCTGCAGCCTCTGGAGTCCTGATCTCCACAAGTTAAATGTTCGAAAAAGCAGGGGTGAGGTGCACACTCCAATTCCTGGCCAATATATTACCTGAAAATTGTCTAAAAACATTCACATGGTTAAATTTCAAAGTGCCCAAAATATTAACAAGGTTAAATCACAATAACTGCCCAATAGTTCACAGGGTTGATTCCCTTCTTGAACTGTTGTGCTCCTGCAAGTGTCCAAAAAATTCACAGGGTTAAATCTGTATTTGCTGCCCAGTAGTTCACAGGATTGATTCCTTTCTTGCACTGTTGTACTCCTCCAAGCGCTTTCGTATCTGCAATACTCACAGGGAGGCGGAGTTGCCATTCAATTCAGGTGAAACCAATATAAATGCAGTTGCAGTCTCTAGGAATAATGGTCAATGTAGTAACCCATTTAAACAATTCTGTTGACCAGTGAAAGACTCCCCTCCAACACACACATCATACCATTAGCAGGGGGAGGGGGGAAAACCATGATTATGACTCTCCAGTGTAGAGCAAAATAACCCTGGTGGTGCAGCCTCTGGAGTCCTGATTTTCACAAGTTAAATGTTTGAAAAAGCAGGGGCGAGGCACACACTCCAATTCCTGGCCAATATATTACCTGAACAAGTGTCTAAAAACAATCACAGGGTTGAATTTCAAAGTGCCCAAAATATTAACAAGGTTAAATCACAATAACTGCCCAATAGTTCACAGGGTTGATTCCCTTCTTGAACTGTTGTGCTCCTGCAAGTGTCCAAAAAATTCACAGGGTTAAATCTGAATTTGCTGCCCAGTAGTCCACAGGATTGATTCCTTTCTTGCACTGTTGTACTCCCCCAAGCACTTTCGTATCTGCAATACTCACAGGGAGGCGGAGTTGCCATTCAATTCAGGTGAAACCAATATAAATGCAGTTGCAGTCTCTAGGAATAAGGGTCAATATAGTAACCCATTTAAACAATTATGGTAACCAGTGAAAGACTCCCCTCCAACACACACATCATACCATTAGCAGGGGGAGGGGGGAAAACCATGATTATGACTCTCCAGTGTAGGGCAAAATAACCCTGGTGGTGCAGCCTCTGGAGTCTGGATTTTCACAAGTTAAATGTTTGAAAAAGCAGGGGCGAGGCGCACACTCCAATTCCTGGCCAATATATTACCTGAACAAGTGTCTAAAAACAATCACAGGGTTAACCTCTAAAGTATAGTGAGCGGGATGTGGCGGGGGACACCCCTGCAGCCCCTGCAGTCTTTTTATTTTATACCTACCTACAATGCTACCACCAAAGGTTCGAGCTTTTGGTGTTCGAACCTTTGGTGGTAGCATTTTTCTGACTTTTTGTACGGTCTGACCTTTTTTTCGGTCCGATCATACAATTACATTTTTTTCACCACCTCGTTTAATATATATACAGCCTTGCTCCCACTTAACCTGTAATAAACATCTAAATAAAAATATACCACTGCTATCAAATGCCATGTATTGGTAACATTGTCCACCTCCTGACATTAAGTGGCAGTTAATTACATGTACTGCAAACATATTGCACCTGCTCACAGCAAGTGTCACTTACCAGTGTTCTACATTTCTTTGCAAGTACATTTTCCTTACTTGTAGAAAAAAGTTACAAAGGATACGGCTTCGAATGCCCTTATGCATTATTTCATTTTCAATAAAATGCTGCTAAAAAGAAATATTTTTAAAATAACTGCATTTTTCCTTACACATAAATGTAATGTTTTCCAACATGTCCTACTGCATCCCTCATAGGGCCACCATTCTCCACCTACTTACATCAATTACCACTTAATACCACCATACCAGTGTTTATCAACTACTGTTCCTTGCCTTTACAAAACTATTAACATGTTCAAGTAAAAAGTAGGCAATACTAAAACACATCAGTTTTCCTTACATATAAATGTACAGTGTTTAAACCCAGTACTACCATTCCACATAGTGGCACAATATTACACATCATTACAACAATTGCTACTTAAAACAGTTGCTACAATATTTTGCAGATGCATGCTCCTTACATCAAAAACACATAGACATGGTAAAAGGGCCAATGTATCTATGCATTTTTTCCCTTTCAATATATCCCTTCTAAAAACAGGCAATCCTAAACGCAACCATCATCTCTGAGTCATCTTCGATTCCCCCCTCTCCTTTATCCTTCATATTACAACATCTTCAAGAAGTCCAATTTTCAGCTCTTCCTTTTCAAAGGAACTCTAACCTTCATCACCTTCCCCCAGAGGATCAATATTACCCATGCTCTGGTTCTTTCCAGGCTAGACTACTGCAACAGCCTCTTCCTCGATCTTCCTTTTCCCACTCTGTGACCCCTCCAGCTAACCCAGAATAGGGTAGCAAGACTTATCCTTGGACTCAAGCCCAGGGTCCACATCTCTACTGCCCTACAAAGCCTTCACTGGCTCCCGGTCCCGCACTGATTAAATTCAAATCGCTCTGTATCATTCACAAGGCTATCTGGGGCCATAAACCACTCTAACTTCAACTCTTCCTGACCAATTACTCCCCTTCTAGACACCTGCGTTCCTTTGGCACCAACTCCGTGCATGTGAAGCAGTTTGCTGGTGGTTGATCGCTTTCCTCAGCGGGCTCCCTTCTGTGGAATAGCCTCCCTCTACCTCTGCATCTTGAGCAGGACCTCCTTAAGCCTCAAGACCTTTCACTTTTCCTCACCCTTCTCCTCCCCTCTTTCTTGCTAATCATACAGTAGCATGACTAACGTGCAGGGCCCTTATGTATCCTCACAGCCCTGAAACCCCACATCTGTCATCCCAGCCACTGTATTTTTACTGCACTTGCTTAGACTCACCATCCTCACTTGAGGTTGCACTTAAGGTTTTCTCCTCTTAGCACTTCACCTTGAGAACTTCGCCATGAGCACCACTGCACCTCTCCCTTACCCCACCCTCTGCACTTGCATGTTCTGAACACTCACAAGGCATAGAAGTTTCATCTCCCCCCTATCATTGTTCTGATTTCTTTGTACTCTCTTACAATTATTTATCTTTGTTGTAATTCATTGTCCCCTTCCCCCTGTCCCCCCGTGTTGCAATGTGGGAGCTTTGAAACAGTTTTGCTAATTGTGTACACGCCTAACAATTGACCAATAAATAAATACGTATACACATTTCCTTACATTTAAATGACTAGTGTTTTCCAAACACTGCTATAACACACATATACTGAAAGCATAGTTAACATACTTTAGTACCCCACAAATAACAAACCTTTATTCATTCCCTTTTCCAATAACTCTCCTACCACAAAACATTTCAAACTATGCTACTAAACCTACTTCAATATTAATACATATACCAACTAATTGCCTTTTCCAGTTACAGAAACAAAAGATAAAAAACAACTACCGAACAAAGAAACCTCTTCAGGTGCTACACATGAAGTATATTAAAATAGCATGTATGTCTCTCTAATTCAAATAAGGTAACTTTACTATGTAGTAGTAGCCTAAAATGTGGTCTTCAAACTGTACAGCTGGCCCTTCTTGGGGTACCCAAAGGAAAGCCGAGGGGGTTGCAAGGCGCTTCAAAAAAGGAGTCTGGTGACTGATTTTAATAGACTATATAAGCAAATCTGGCATCTAGGGGTGCCCAGCAACACCATTGTTACTCAAGGGTGACCTCGACAACGATATTTTAACTGACGGGAGCTCAGCATCAAAATGGTTGAATACCACTGGCCTAAAGCATTCTTTTCCATTCAACTGTACTGTATTACACACTTACTCACTCCATGACACCAGTCACACTATTTCCAATCCCATCTCAAAATTGCCCCATATGCAATACAGCACAAGTTTGTTATTGCCTAACAACACAGCTTTCTCTCAACCTTTATAACACAATTGTATTTCTTTATTCTTCCATAACCCTAGCCTCATGAACCCCTCACATTAAACTCAAAAACGTGCACACTCATGGCATTACAAACTACTAATATACATTAACACAAATACACAACCTTCATCACTCCTTTAGAATTACACCCACACAACCCTCATAGCGGTACACTAAATCACACCATTACAGCAACCACTGTTTTTCTCAGCACGGCACAATATACCCTTCTTCAATAACACCACTACTCCCATATTCACTAACACTACTAATGAACAAAACATAACATAGTACTATAATCACTGTATCAACCATTCCCCATAACATACACATACTTATTTCACACATTCCCCAATTTCAATATCATATTTACCCAAATACCCCACACCTATGCAACCCCTCACACTTACCACCTTCCCAACCACAGCTATGATCCCACTACAGAATGACACAGATGTTTTTTTCAACCCTTTAGAATTAAAACCAGACACCTATCAACTTTATACAATAACACTCACAAAACATTCCACAACGTTAAATGCTCACTTTCTTTTTTCCAAGCTACAACATAATGCCTACTAAAAAGCAACTACATAGAAACTAAAGAAAAGATAGTGCAGATACAAATAAAAACAAGCCCTATACTCACCCGCCATTAAAAATGATGTATAGAAAGCATTCACACAGAAGAACTTGTAACCTCTCTAGAGTAAACAAAAAATGTAAGCCCCTACTTCAAAAAATAAAACTAAAAAAATGCAGTAAGCAAAGTAGACCTCAAGATGAACCCCACAGTGTATCTACCAATGTTAATATAGCCACCGTAAAACAATGCCAGTTGTATAAAGAAATCTGAAAAGTCACGCTCTACACTTAAAAAAGAAAACACATCCTTCAAGCTCTCATTGACAGCACATTTAAACTAAAGAGACAGTTGTTTGTAGTGATTTTGAACAGAATAAAACCACTAACTAAATTAATCAACAAACTACAAATAGTACTTGTAAACATGTGCAAAGTCAATGTAGATACCTTTTTAAACTCCTATGAGGGTGAAGGGTTTCACAAGCAGCACTGAAACATATTTTAATGAAGAGGCTTATAAAATAATATATACAATTGCCATAGACAATCATGGGTGAGGATATGAAATGGTAGTACACACGATTATGGCATAAAAAACCATTATAGAAATCTCTTCCCCAACAAAGTTTTGACAAAATTCTCCTTTATGTCCAAACAAGTCATCCAATGTACAAATTGACCTGCAGCTCAGTATGGTGAGGAACCTGAGGGCGTTTTCACTTGTTTACCCCCGGTATACTCTTCTCAGGTGGCCAGGGAAAGGCCATTGCTCTTGGATCCCAACCCTGAGGGAGGATATGTGATAGAGGATAACCTGGGTGGAAGAGACTTTGGGAGTGAAGAGAGGACATGGTATCCCTCATTTCCGTTTCACCAGGAGCCCTCCATCCCTCAAGCCTTTATGGGCTCTTGCCAGCCTTTTTTCAGTGACTCCCCTAAAGTTTTCCCCAAATTGCAGCAGTATGCTACTGGGATGAAGAAGAGGACAACTAGAACAACGCATGATGTGATGTGATAGTTTATTTATAACATGCTTAATACCCAGAGGTTTCTAAGCGCAGACAGAGGGATCGAACCTGTGTTCCTTCATGTCATCTTGCTTCCAAGGCGAGCACGTTGCCACTCAGCTATCCTCCCGAGACATCTACATTTTATTAATGCAGACACAGCTCATTTAGATACCGAGATGAAGAAGAGGACACCTAAAAAAACACATCCTCATTTTGTGAAAATTAACATTTATTTACCCCACCCAAGTACTGGGTCGAGGAGGAGAACAACAGCAAAGCAGGAATACTGCTTTGGTGGGGTGTGGTCTAGTCCTTTTTGCCGTGAAAATGAAGGCATGAGCTTTTAAAGCTGGAAGCCTGAACTGAATGGAGTCAGCTGTAGGAGACCAGTCAGCTGTGGGAGAACGCCCACGAACTGCTGGGTGCAGGCGGACCTCACCGTTGTGGCGGCATTGCAAGTCAGTTACTTTAGAAAACATTAGCAAACACTTCACAAAAAGCAACCTCCTTACAAACACATGCAAAAAAGAAATAGCAAAGTTTTAAAACACATCTGCTGAAATTCCAGACAAAGTATGTGTCTGTTGTCTCAGAAATGTTTATAAAAAAGAGTACAAAAATAGTACACATAGTCTACAAAATACAGTTGTTTTGTATTTTTTGGATTTATTAGATACTTATATAGCACCTTAATCCAAGGCGCTGTACATGGCAACAATATAAAAAACGGGACAATAATATAAAATGAAAAAAAGACATGAGAAGCCTGAGATCATCCCTGCTGGATCAGATGAGATTTCAATGATTTACGAAACAAGTAGTAGACAATGATAGAGCATAGAGAAAGATGAAGAGCATTCCTGTGCATAGGCACAAGGTGAGTGAATGTGTGAAAGTGTGACTGGGCACAGGCAGGCTGGTACTACAATACAAAATTGAGAGCTAGAGCGAAAGAGAGCGGAGGGAGTATAGAATGAAAAAAAGCGAGGAGAGGGAATCTGGGGTAAGATGTAGAGTGATTTAAAGAAAAGGGATCAAAAGTTGAATTTGATTTGAGAATAGAAGGGGAGCCAACCAAGAGGGAGAAGAGCAGAGGTGATGTAATCAAGTGAAGTCAAGCGGAAAAGTAGTAGAGTCATTGAAAACAGATTTTAAGGGAGCAAGTCGAGAGGTTGGAAGGCTGAAGAGTGTAGTGGAACAGTTAACGAGACGTGAGAAAGTTAATGAAGATATCAATAGCGTGGTTGCATCAAAAGTCAAGAAAGAGCAAAGTTTGCGAACATTGAATAGATGATAGCGACAGACAGGATGCTTTTAAATTTGGTGAAAATCCGTCTGGTAGTTTTTTTAAAATGACCAAAAAGTATGTCACAACAAATTAGTGATATCTATGTCTGCTCCGCGGACACACTTCCCTGTTCGCTCCACGGGCAGGACACTGATTGACCAATCGTCTCACGTCATGTCCGCGGACATGTGATGCGTTCACTGATTGGATGGTGAAGAGTGTGAAGTGCGTCAGATTGTTCTGATGCGCCCACCATCTTGGATCCACCGACAGCGCGGCGGCGAACAGAGGCGAAATGTCGTTGTGGGGAGTGTTTTGGGTTGCAAGAGTGCTTGGGGAGGTTTGGGGAATAAGAGATGGGTCAAATACTGTATTTGTCTAGGGGGCAGATGCTACTGATGTATTCGCCATGCCCGCGCTGTCTGGGATGTCCGTAATTAGTAAACATGAGGGGTGTCCTAAGGCTAGTATTCCCATCCGTGCTGTCCACAGTCAAGTTGAAACTGTTCTAAGGACACATGCGGTGTACGCAGACATAAAAAATGCCCAGATGGCCATGCACCCAAAATCGATGTTATAAGCACTGAAATTATAAGCCAACATGGGTGTGATATGCTGCGGTGGTTGTGGCCACAAGACCGAAGTTGTATGCACCAAAGTTATAAGCATCCATGGGAGTGATATGCTGCGGTGTTTGTGGCCATGGCCTAGAGTTATATGCTCTCCCTGGATGAATCCTCTCTAAACTTTGTAAAAAAGTGTGATATGGGTGGGCCCATATAGAAAGTTAACATGTTTGATTCTATGGGTGTGATCTATGGGTGTGATATGCTGCGGTGGTTGTGGCCAGGGCCTAGAGTCTTGGGAAGACCATGCGCCAAGACCGAAGTTATATGCACTGAAGTTAGAGGCCAACATGGGTGGCTTATAATTTCGCTCTCCCTGGATGAATTTTCAACAAACTTTGCAAAAAGTGTGATATGGGTGGGCCCATATAGACAGTTAAATTGTTTGATTCTATGGGTGTGATCTCTGGGTGTGATATGCTGCGGTGGTTGTGGCCAGGGCCTAGAGTCTTCGGTGCATGACCGCAGCATGTACAATTTATATGAATCCATATAAACAGAGTAATGCCACTAACCCTGCATAACCTAAACATATATGCCAACCTTCCCGATTTTGGTGCGAGACTCTCGATTTTTCATTGAAAAATCGCACAATTTTTTACTATCTCCCGCATAACCTATACATACATGCCAACCCTCCCGATTTAAGCGTGAGACTCCCGATTTTTCACTGAAAAATCGCACAATTTTTTACTATCGCCCACCTAAATCACTGCAATCCTATGGGAAAATGTTCCGGATATTATATTCACAGTATATGCATACATGCCAACCCTCCCAATTTAGGGGGTAATTCATGGATAATTTGCACCAAAAAAAATGGTATTTGTTGCCATTCTGCCCGCAAATCCCTGTTTTACAAATGTGAATTTGCGGTCAAATTGCCACACAAATCCCGTTTTTTTCGGCGTAAATAATCCATGAATTACCCCCTTAGGCGGGAGACAACCGATTTTAGCAAAAATGTTGCTGTTTTGTACTGCCTCCCTCGTAAAATAATTCTGATCCCAATGCATTCTAATGGGGAAATTCAGCTCTCCCGATTGCTCAGAGAGAATCTCCATCTCAGCTGCTACAAAATGTTGGCATGTATGTACATGCACACCTCTTATGAATGAATGCGAGTAATGCCACTAAACCTGCATAACCTATAAAATGAACTTATTGACATTTTTCCCATCTACTATAATGAATGGTCACTTCCAAACCTGTCTGCTATCTACAACACACCTTTAAAAAAAACAAGTGAATTTCATATACTTAAAATTCTACTCATTTGCAAAGCATGTTGAACTAACATATTGTAAATAAAATATAGAGGCTTCACATAGTCAAATGAAATGCATGCATACACTATGTTCAGATATCAAACAAGAATACTACTACAAAAACATATAAATCAATGTCTACATTAACATCAGTGCTATAAACACACAAAATTACTAACTTATTTCTTTTAGAATTGCAGTGAAGACCACTCTCCTGAAAATCAGCAGTATCTGAACTACAAACAACATATCCGAAGAAACCTGCTCATTCCACAAAAAAGAGTAACTACAAAACTACCTTAATATTCTTACTGTTCCTCAAACACACTGTGTGGTTCATACATGTGATTTGCGCACCAAAAAAACAGCAATTTCTGAATCATTCTGCCCACAAATCCCCATTTATTAAACAGGGATTAGCAGACAGAATGGCACAGAAATCCCTGTTTTTTTTGGAACACATATAACATAGTCAACCCCTAGAATGTTAGCATTACAAAACAAAGAACTGTTTTAATTTTAAACCATTAGGTTTACTATTAATGCTTCTCCTCACCACTAGCTCACTTTCTACTCTCATCTGAACCGCAGTTTAGTAACACACAAATAGAAGAATAGCCTTACCAACTAATTGCAGCTGCCCAATGCACAATCACACGCCACCACATATATCTTTCCCATCATACTCAGACACTCATGCATACAGCACACATACATTGCAGAACGGCCCAACCCATACCTTCTTTATTTTTTTCGACAGACCCCAAAGAATGCCTACCAAAAAGCAAGTCCATAGAAAGCAACGCAGAACTAGAGCGAATGAAATTAAAAGTCTCCAAAATAAGCATCCATCTCTACCAGAGTTTGTACAAAAAGTTCAAACAAAACAGATAATACAGTCATTTAGCGAAACAAATCAAGCTTCCAGTACAGAAACTTTGCCTCCTCTATCAAAATGTAAAACAAAACAGAAAATGATTAACAAGAATTCGGCCACCACTACTGCTAAAACTGCTCCTAAAAATCTTGATATACTAGCAAGTAACCATACCAAAAAAAGTATTTTGGCAAAAATGTTCCGCCACGAAGTCCTTCAGAATCTTATAAAAACAGGAGACAAATCATCCATATCCCTCCAAACCTACCGTAGATAATTAATCTTAGAAGCGTTGATAGACAGTGCAATCCTTCTCAAAAGAAAGTTATTCATTTTAGTGTTAAACAGAATGAAAACACCAACAAAACTAACTACTAAATTACAAAAAAATACTTCTCAATAAACGGAATGTCAACAAAAATAATGTCTTAAATACCTGTGGAGGCGAATGGAGTCACACCACAGGCACAGAACCATATTTTAATGAAGAAGCATACAAACAAAACCAAACAAACACAATTTCCATACATAGCAGTGGACGAGGTTATGAACAAATTAATAATACCATAATGGAACAAGAAATACTGCTTACAAAAATATCCCCAGAAAACTCAGAATTACCTCTCCATTCGACTGAACCAGAACATCCAGTATACAAATGGCCATGAACGTCAATGTGTAACATTCCCAAAAAATCTTTCAAATCTTTACGCCAGTTCCTCAATCAGTATTTGAAAGGCAAAGACAAAATCAAAATGAAAGTGCTGCAAAATATGGATACCTGTCCAGTGCGCAAATACACAGGACTACAAGGACATTCATTAGCCTGCATTTCAGGACCTATTTGCAAAAGCACCTTCAATCATATCAAAATGATATCAACACATCATTCAACTATAATAAATCTAATCTATAAACTGTACTATGCTAAAAGTGCTGCTTTAGCACTAGCCAATTTAAATAACACTCTTCTACATGGTACACCTAAAGACCTACTCAAAGAAATCAACCATATCCAGAGAAAATATTTTGGAAGTCAAAGCCGCTTACAAAATGCTATAGCTTTACAAACAGAGTAGCAACAATTATGCACATGGGAACCTTCTACTACACACATACAAAAAAGAAATACTAAAATGTAAAAGTACATTCGCTGAAGTACCAAACCATGTGTGTGTGTGTGTTGCTGCAGAACTTTTTATAAAAGTAACACAACAACTGTAGACGTAACATACAAGATAGAAGACATTGACGATTCCAAATGGTTTGAATTAGCTCTCTACCTTATAGCAGAAAACAAATACGAAATAACTGACCCCTTAATACTTTGCAGTTACTGCACTACGAAACTTGGCAACAACCAAACTCCTTCATGTGCTACACAAATAACTTGGAATTATTCCCACTACCAAAACCCCTGCAAAAACTCAATTTATATGAGAGCATTATAATTCAAACAGTGCACGCAAGCAAAATTGAACTGTTCTTAGAACACGCGCGGTTTCTGGGGATGTCCATAATTAACCAAAATGGAGGTGTCCTAAGGACACTATATCCGTCCGCACTGTTCGCAAGCAAGATGGAACTGTTCTTAGGACACACCCGATGTGTGGAATGTTAGCAATTAACCAAAATGAAGGTGTCCTAAGGACACCTTATCCATCTGTAATGTTCGCAAGCAAGATGGAACTGTTCTTAGAACACACCCGATGTCCGGAATGTATGCAATAAACCAAAATGGTGGTGTCCTAAGGACACTATAGCTGTCCGTACTGTCTGCAAGCAACATGGAACTGTTCTTAGAATACATCCGGTGTTTGTAATATTTGCAATTAACCTAAATGGAGGTGTTCTAAGGACACTGTACCTGTCCGTACTGTCTGTAGAGCATCTACGCACATGCGCACCACACCCATAAGTCCTGCGAAAATTGCACCTGTCCGTAACTGTCCGTCTCACTTGTGTCACACTTTTAATTAGTTTGAGGACCCGAACACTGTCCGTAGAACCCCCCCGTTCCTCCCTTCGTGGACGTGTTCACGATGTCATCATGTGACCGCACCCACGCTGAGCGCGTGTCCTGATTTGTGGACACTGTCCGGGTCCCGAAACATTTTTAAATTACTTTTTCAGAGAATCCAAAGTATTTTACAGTACCAATTCAGCATTGCACATGTCCCAGACAATGACCCTGGCTTTCTGCATACTTTTTGGAACTTTTTGCGCCTTTTTGGGATATTTGTTCTGTCCGCGAACAGTGTGGCTGTCCGCGGAGCATGCACCTGCACCACTATAAAAGGCCACACCCCAGAGCTCATTTCCATTGCGCTTCTGCAGATTGAATTTTGCTGCCTTTGCTGCTCTTGCTGAGATTATCTCACCAACCCTGATGGCATCCATAGCTTCTGCTGCTCCAGCTGGTGCTACATCTGCCTCAGCACCACTCCTAACCCCTCCACCACCACCACCTCCCCAAGGGCCTGCAGAGGGGAACAGGCGTGATGATGTCCGGAGGAGGATAATGAGGATGAAGAGGATGAAGAGGATGAGGTAGTGGAAGTCCCTACTACCAGCACTCGCCGTGGGTCTTGAGTGTGGCGGTTGTTTACCATCCATGGTGACGTACCAAAAGCATGTGCGAACAAGGTCACCTGCAACCAGTGCAAAATGGTGCTGAGTCGTGGGAGGCCTGGTTCGTACAGCTTTGGTAAGACATCCATGAAGCGACACATATGGTCGTTCCACGGTGGGGCCACTTGCAAGGTTGTATCTTGTGATCAACGTAGTAGGTTGAGATCCTCTACCACATCCTCCGTTTCCGCTCCTGTCACCACAAGAGACACTCCTGTGGGGCAGTGCATCCCTCCAGCTGCCTCACAGGCCATTCATGATGCTGTTGACCCTTACCTTTCGAGAGTCACAATATTGTGTATGTACTGCGACGTAGTACTCTGCAAGGGGGAGAATCTTCAAAGTGCTTTCGAGACTGCGGTCAAGGAGCATCAGAAGGTCTGCTACCTACCTAAATAAGGCCCACCCTACATCTTCCTCTCTCCACCTGCCCTCTCTTATCCCAGTGGTTGGTGTCCCTTTTTTACCCTCCTTTCCCCTCCTCTCCTAGTGTGTTGTGTGTAAAAAACCAAAACATATATAAAACGCCTTTCACAGTTTAAAAAAAGAAGTGGCAAATAAATGGAGCAGGGCCCTGTGCATTTTTTAGAAGTCTGCGGACAGTTTGCGGACAATTTAAATTTTGGGGTGCTGCCCTCTCAAAACCATTGCACTTTTCTCTGGGAGGAAGTGGTGGCTTTGAAAAGAGCCTTTTAGTGGTATTTGTTTGTGTTTGAAAAACCTCAAATGGTCAAAACCTTCTGCAAAATGGATGGCTGTAGTTCCAAAAAAGGTTGCACTGCATTTTGTACATTTCTCAGAAAAATCTGATTGCCAGCATAAGTAAGATGGACTCCATCTCTGCGAAAAATGTATGTTCTATGAAACATAATATTTTCATTTTGAAAAGAGTACATGCCAACATCTCTTAGAAAGGCACAAGCAGCCTCATTGACATTGTGTTTGCTTTCTCCATTTGTGGACCAAATGAAGAAGAATGCAGCCACATTTGTCTCTGTGCAATACGAGAAAACATTATTTGGGAATTTGGAAACATATCCATAACCTTCCAAATCCTTCTTTCATTACAAATTGCAATGAAATTCTAAACACATGTCCTAAACTGTTCCCTCCACAATGAATTATAATTATGTCTGGATGATGCTCTGTCTCCAAACTAGCACAAAGAGGTACCAAGTCCAGCCACTTCATTCCACGCACTCCATGCCAGTGCACTTCCACATGAGGGAATCCATGATCTGCAGCTACTCCACAACGTTCTGCATGAGCCGCCAGCCAATGTATCCATGAGTCTCCCAAAATCTATATAATTTGTTTTCTGAAACTCACAGCCATAGCTTTCTGTTCTTCTTTCAAGAAAAATACTTTCTGACAAACTCTCTCCTTGCAGAACAAACCCAGTAAACTTTACTGACCAATCCCTTGCTCTGCTAATTCTCATTTGCATGCCTCTCCACCCCAAAATCCCTGTATGTAATACGCAGTGTCCGTGGACTACTGCCATGTCCGCAGACATATAGAAAATCTGAGCGTGGTGAATGTAAATTTAAATAGTGTGCCCCATTTCCCCTTTGAGGTTGGCTCTGAAAAGAGCAATTTTTTTGTTTTCCCATAAAAGTTGAAATGCCATCTTCTTTAAAATACTGGAATCATTATTCTCATTATTACAGATAACATACCAGCTCTAAGCATTAAAGCACACATGCATCGGTTGATTGCACACCTAGCAATGTTTTGCTGAGGACAAAATGCAGAACTATTGTCCCATATTGCCCTAGGTACTAATCCAGAAAAAAATTACTTTGGCGTATGGAAGGATGTTCATTACTGCTTGAACCAAGTGTTCCAAATCTGCCAACAAAGTAGGGGAACTGACAGCCCAAATGGAAAGCACCATAGTGCAAAACTACCACATGGGGACTGTTCATCCTGCCCATAGCCTCACAAACTTGTACAATTCCCTGTAAATTGCAATCAGGCACAGTGCTCCACACCACCTCTACTCCTTTAACATCAAAATGCTTTGCCACATGCCTGCATTGAGCATACTGCTGTAAACCATGCACACACATATCTCCAAGCACCAACACCCTGACTTTCTCCACCACTGCCATCTTCACTACACACAGTCTCTTTCAACACAAATCCACAACCTCAACATCTGATTGGGTAATCCCTACAGTCCCCTTTCCATGTTAGATTTGCTGGAAAACCCTGGCTGTGGCACACCCTGTCCACGGACAGCCGTGGTGTCCGCGGACCGCGTAACTCTTTGTCAGCTCTTCTACCCTTTACACCTCACTTCTGTGCCATTTCCTCAATGGATACAGCTAAGCAGTCACACAACCATCGACCAATCACATCCAAGACCTCTACATCTAAACCCATCATCAGAGTTCAGCACTTCAAATGTACTGTTGATCACTCTGAGTCCTGTTTCAATGAAAAGCACCTACTAAAAAAACTACTGTACACGTCTCCAAGATTTCTACTTGCAGCTGCATGCATATCCAAATGCATGAATACAAACTACAGGTATGCATATTTTCTGCACAGTACATGTACAACTCTTATGAATACATATAAACAGAGTAACTGCCACTTAACCTGTATAATCTATAAAATGAACTTACTGTCATTTTTCCCATCTGCTATAATCTGCTATAATCAACTATCACTTCCAAACATGTCTGCTATCTAAAAAAGGTGTTTTACACACACAGCTATCTAAAAAATTATAATATTAAAAGATGGGAGAAATAACAGTATAATTGTAGAAAAACACTTAGTAGTGTATTATAAAATTACACACAGCCAGGATAAGGTCATGCATCTTCATACACTCACAAAGATAGACACATAATTGAAAAGCTCCCAGCTGAAATAACACCACTGCCTGTAAATCACATTGTTCTGCTTTATTACCCACACCTTCACAAATGCATACATTCAATGCTTTTCTATACAGTTTCTGCCATTTACCTTATAAAAATTGCAAAATTAGTATACCATTATTTCTTCTATCTCCTAACATTCAATAACACAGCCTTAAGAAACCAAGTGAGTTTCATACACTTAGGGGGTAATTCATAGAATTTAGCGCACAAGTGGCGCATGCGGCTGGAGTACAGAATGCGCGTGCAAATCTCTGCACCAGCCGCGTGCACTAAAATCCATTTCCGCGCACAGCGTATTCATGGATTTTAGCTACCAAAACCCGCCGTGGCGCACAGTGGCACAGCGACCCTGCAGGAGTGCCAGTTACGCCCCCAAGAACGCCCCTCATGCAAGGAAAAGCTATACAAATCCCTGATCCAGTGCAAAGGGCAGCGCTAACCCTATACCAGTATACATGGCCGCCACACAGCACACGGCAAGCGGGGAACGTGTATTACTGGGGTGCGCGTGAAGTTTCACACGCGATTGGCCCTGTGCGAGTGGGGTACGTGTATTACTGGGGTTCGCGGGAAGTTTCGCATGCGATTGGCCCCCTGCATGTCCCCCTGCACCCCCACCCCCCAGCAGTGAGGGGCACCTGCCAGCAGGCCCCCACTCATGTCCCCCTGCACCCCCACCCCCCAGCAGTGACAGGCACCTGCCAGCAGGCCCCAACTCATGTCCCATTCATGTCCCCCTGCACCCCCACCCCCCAGCAGTGACAGGCACCTGCCAGCAGGCCCCCACTCATGTCCCACTCATGTCCCCCTGCACCCCCACCTGCCCGCATTGAGGGGCACCTGCCAGCAGGCCCCCACTCATGTCCCCCTGCACCCCCACCCCCAGCATTGAGGGGCACCTGCCAGCAGGCCCCCACTCATGTCCCCCTGCATCCCCACCCCCCAGCAGTGAGGGGCACCTGCTAGCAGGCCCCAACTCATGTCCCATTCATGTCCCCCTGCACCCCCACCCCCCAGCAGTGACAGGCACCTGCCAGCAGGCCCCCACTCATGTCCCACTCATGTCCTCCTGTACCAACACCCCCCAGCAGTGTGGGGCACCTGCCAACAGGCCCCCACTCATGTCCCCTTGCACCCCCACCCCCCAGCAGTGAGGGGCACCTGCTGCAGGCCCCCACTCATGTCCCACTCATGTCCCCCTGCACCCCCACCCCCCAGCAGTGACAGGCACCTGCCAGCAGGCCCCCACTCATGTCCCACTCATGTCCTCCTGTACCAACACCCCCCAGCAGTGTGGGGCACCTGCCAACAGGCCCCCACTCATGTCCCCCTGCATCCCCACCCCCCAGCAGTGAGGGGAACCTGTCAGCAGGCCCCCACTGATGTCCCCCTGCAACCCCACCCACCAGCAGTGAGGGGCAACAGCCAGCAGGCCCCCACTCATGTCCCCCTGCACCCCCATCCCCCAGCAGTGACAGGCACCTGCCAACAGGCCCCACTCATGTCCCCCTGCACCCTCACCCCACAGCAGTGACAGGCACCTGCCAGCAGGCCCCCACTCATGTCCCACTCATGTCCCCCTGCATCCCCACCCCCCAGCAGTGAGGGGCACCTGCCAGCAGGCCCCCAGTCATGTCCCCCTGCACCCTCACCCCCCAGCAGTGAGGGGCACCTGCCAGCAGGCCTCCACTCATGTCCCCCTACACAAAATAAAGAAACACAATCATGGGCCACTTCTACACCAAAAAACCACATCACGCCACCCCTTTCTTGAGACGCAATGATTTCCCAATCCACCCTACACTGACATGGCTATCTCAAGACACAAACCAAAAGTCAACTATGTACATCAACACATGTCCGTCACACAGATACTGGTGGCATTGATTGTGTAAACCCACATTTTCACATGCATCAACCCAATGAGCGGATCCCACACATGGAAATAAAATATGAATATGTATTATGTACAACAATAAATAAATGAAATGAAATCATACAAAAATAGCAAACATGAAATGAAAAGCATGTGCAAAAGATCAGTGAATGAAAATTATAACCAATCCAAAAAAATTTGAAAGAAAAACAGTCCAAACTCTCCCTCCACCAACGCAAATCCAAAGGAAAGTTAAAAAAAAATCCATTGCTTCATGTTCATAATGAAAAAAAAGAAATTCTAATTATTCCATTGTCCAACTATTTACAATGCATTGTCCCAATAAAAAAATCCATTACTCCATGTCCATAATGAAAAAAAATATTCTAATTAATCCATGATCAAACTATTCACAGTCCATTGTCCAAAAGAAAAATCCTTGAATCCATGTGCAAAATCCAAAACATATATCATCCAAAAGAAAAATCCTTGAATCCATGTGCAAAATCCAAAAAATAAATCAAATCAATCCATTGTCCAACTATGTAAAGGGTCCATGAGCCCAACCAAACAAATGAAACCTACCTATGAAACTACATAAAAATAAAACTATATACAAATGTGTGTGGCATTGTCCATTGACCACAAATAAAAGGAAAAGGAAAAGGAAACCTAACTCTAAAAACTATTTACAATGGTAGCGGGCCAGTTCGACGGCTCACTTCGCGATTTCCCGGGCCAGGGCATCATCGAACTCCTGCTCGATGTCCTAGAGGCGGTCCTCTTCCATGACCCAGAGGGTTTGCAGGGATGATGACATGTGGACCTCCAGGTCCCTGCGAATTGCCTCGAGGCACTCGGCCCGCCTCATAGCCCTACGCATGGAGTTCTCTGCCCTGACCATTGTGAGCCGTGACTCTTCTGCCCGCTGCCACTCCGCATCTATAGCATGGCCTAACCGCTGCCACACGGAAGACACTTCCAGTCTTGTGTCCTCCTGCCCTCTGGCCGATGCCTTCCCCTCCGATGTTGAAGGCCCCAAGCCATCATGGCTCCCACCTTGTTGCTGCTGCTGCTGCTATGACTCTGCCTGTGCCCTGGCTCTTGCTGCCTGCACATCCTCCTCCCGCTGAGGTGCAGTTGGTGGGGTTGGCCACCCCTGCTGGACGTCCGACTCCCGACTGTGGCAGGGATGTGTTCTCCACCAGCCTGACCACAGGGTCAGAGGCAGCTCCACAGGGTACCCAAGTGATACATGGGTAGGAAGATGGCATGGAGGACGACTGGCGCATAGGGGGTTCAGGTGAGGAGGGGGTCAGAACAAGGTCCAGCAAACAGAGGAATCCGGCCCTGATGACCGGTCCCAGTAGGTCAACGCGGTCAACGAGCCATTCGAGATGACGTGCAGTCTCCTCAGGAAAAGACTGCAGGTCACCTCGCATGGCCTGTTGACACAATGCCACCGCACCCAGGACAGGCTCAACCCGGTCCCGGATAGCCACGTCCGCAGGGAGAGGAAGGCCAGTTGTTGTAAGTGGATCCCCTCCCTGAAAACGGGTCTGGACGTAGGCATCCCTGCTGGTGCGGGATGATGCAATCACAGGATCGGGGACAGGATTACACACAGGCACCTCCGCGGTGGCCTGTGCTGCCTCCTGTCCCTGCCCCTGCACTGCACCACTAGCACCAGTGGAATCCCCACCTCCAGACCCTGTGTCTGTCCCTTGCACGGCCTCCTCCTCCACCAAACCCTCCACCAACCTGGATGACTCTGTGCCATCTTCCTCCGTCTGACCCTGTGGGGTCTCAGCTGCCCATTCTGCTGCCGAGGAGTCCAACTCTGACCTCCGCCTCTTGGACTTACCCTTGGCAGCTGCGGCCTGGGACGCGGCACCGGACTCCTCACTCCCTGACGAGATGACAACTTGGGAGGGGAGCCGGGCCTTGTGTCTCCAGCTGGCGGTGCGATCCCTGACGCTGTGCTCCACAGCACCCTCTCCGCCCTCTTCATCAGTTGACGCTGCAGACAGGGAGAGATAGGACGCAGGCATCAGGGCACTGTACAATGGACTGATACACACATGACAGTTGCACATGAGTGGCAGTGTCAAACCTCAGACATGGCATCACAATCCCCAACACACATGTCATTTCAACTAACACACATGAGCAATTCCACAGCCATATCACAACAGCCAGCACCATCCATACACCTACAACAGCATGAGCATCCAAAGGTGAGCCAAACATCACATGAAACACAGGGAGTGCAGTAGACATGCACACACGCCACCACACTTACATGCATGTCTACATCTCCTCCAACTGTTGTAGTGATGAGATCGCCATACATGTCAGATCTGCCATTCAGCCTTCTACATATCAGCGTCACATGCATCCATGTTGCATCACAGTTGCACACTTGTCAAATACACACACATGCACATGTACACAGTGCAGATACATGCATTAGGAACCACCACCCATGCCACAACCATGCCAATGTACATACACATCCCTACATGGCCCTACAAAAACACATGTGCAACCTTCACACTACTGGCACAAAACGACAGGCACAGTGTCCAATCACCCTGCATGTACACTTACTGCTCGACTCCAGACGGGTCTGCCTCTCAAGGATCTGGACGTAGAGCGCTGAGCATATGCGTTACAGGACCCTCATTTGGTCGTCCGACAGCCACCCCCTCCGCGTTGATGGCAGTCACGATGTCCATCCAGATCCTGGTCCGTCCTTCATTGTCGGCGCGCAAACTTCCAAAGAGGGCATCATATTGCCCCAGGACTTCCCTGGCACTGAAGCTGGTGGCCCACTGCCTCTCTGGCTGGGGGTTGCTAGTGCTGCCAGATGGTGTTGTGCTGGACATGGCAACCCCAGAGGCAGGAGTGGGTGGGCAACTGGGTCCTGGGGCTGGGCTGTGGAGTGATGGAATCCCAGTCGGGAGTCTTCGGTTCCAGCAGGGGTGGTCACAGCAACTGCATCCCTGGCTGACGTGCAGGCAGCAAATGGCAGGGCACGTGGGCAGCAGGGAGTCAGGCAGCAGCAGATTGCAGGTGGGAGCGTGCTCGAGGCTCTGGGGGGCAGTGATTCGGCCTTCTGGGCAGGAGCGTGGTCTTCCGTGTGTTTTTCACGTGGCCAGCTTGATACGGAGTGATTTGGCACGTGAAAAAATTGCACGTCAGCGTGTAATTGGAGGAAAGGCCCTTAGCGCATAAGCGCGTCAGCACACGTACGCGTTTTCATTGGACCAAAGGCCCTTAGCGCGTAAGCGCTTCTCTGAGGTTACGCGCGCGGGCGTTTCCCTCGTGACGACAGCATAGTGGTTCAGCGCACGTGAAAAAACTGCACGTCCGCGTGTGAATGCGTGTAATCCGAGGAAAGGGCCTACGCACATAAGTGATGTGACGCACGCAGGCGTTTCCCTCAGCACGGGTTAAAGGTGAGCGGGCCAGCAGTTCGCTGTAGGTACCTTTCGTGGAGACCAACGTGTGTAGCTGCTTCGTGTTGTTTTGCGCGCCATCACATCTTCACAGCGATCGAGGACGTATCTCTTCTTTTGGCGGGGGTATTGGCTACGCGTGTTTTTCATTATCACGCTAGTCAGACGGTGAGTCGCGCACACTATTTTTCCCACTGCTGGTGCCCCTGTGTTACGCACCCGTTTTCGAGGTCACAGTAGCCTGCATGTCCCACGCGTACGCGTTTTTCGTGTTACTGGGTGCCACCCCGTACTGTGGTAGGTTGATTCCACGCACGTAGGCTGCAGGGTTGCGTGCATGGTTTTACTGCAGTTTTGGGGTGCCTGAGCGTAGCGTGACCCATCACTACATCACCGGGGTCACATACAGCCTTGCAGGTGCAGGGGGGCTGTTAACATCTTGCATCCCAACCCCTTCACCCCCAATTGCCCGGGTCAATTGTGGTGTACACCTCCCATTGGCACTACTCCATCTGTGCCATGGTTGGGAGGCCACCAAAGTTGAGGGGCGCCTCAGCTGGGCGTACTCCTCGTGGCGGGCGTGGTCAGGGACGTGGCTGGGGTGACCAGGGAGTCGGGTTGACTCCAGGGTCTCCAGGGTGGCCGCAGAGGGGAAAGAGGCAGGGGTGCGCCACTTGAGCACGATGTTGTGCCATGTGTTGGTGCAGTCATGCCACCCCCCCCTGTGGTTCTGGGAGATGCAGCTTCTGCATCTGGCACTGGTGCCTGTGTGACCCGGCAGTCCATTTCATTGACTGCCACGGGCTCAAGGGTAGTGGTAGCTGCAGGAGTGGACACCACCAACCAGGCTCAGGGTCTGCCAGCGCAGGCTGCGTTGGCAATTGAAGAGCCCTTGGAAGATTTCCAACAGGACCGGAGGGAAACCACAGGGGCACGCAGGGCTACCCTGACCAAGACACGTGTCCCTGGGGCAGTAATGTCATCTGCTGTCCCGAACAGCCGGGTGTTGGCAAGTGCAGGGGCAGGTGCAGCCAACAACACCCCGGTTGTGAGTCTGCCAACCAGGACAGTTGCGGTCAATGACCCTGCCACAGCGGATGTTGATGCGCAGGGTCCATTAGAGGGCACCCAGCTGCCACTGACACAAGTCAGCCCTTTGGCCGTCCCTCCACCTGCAACTCCATTGGCTCAATCCACCAGTCCAACTGGCCATACTGATCAGGGCGGCATCAGCCAGCCAGGGTCTGCGCCACAATCCAAGAGGAGGAAGGTTGCACCTGCAGCACAGTCTGGGACCCCACACACAGCCACGACCTCCTGCACATCGAGGAAGAAACCTTTCTGCAACCAGGAACTGGACTTCCTTGTGGGCTACGTGCGGAAACACAGCCATGACATGCTAGTGGGTGCTAATTGTCAGACTATGTCTGCCCACCGTGATACCCACTGGAAGCAAGTTGCGGAACATGTGAGTGCATTCGGCCATGAGGTGCACACGGCGCAAGAGTGCAAAAAGCGTTGGAATGACCTCAAACGCAGCGCTAAGGCTAAGCGTGCCTCAAATTACAACTTGACTCTGGTGACTGGCGGTGGGCCTGCACCGGAGGAGGAAGACCTCACTCTGCATGAGTCACTTGTTGCGGAGTTCATACCATCTGAATCGGTCGAAGGAGTGGGAGAGATGCCGGACTTTGATGCCCAGTCCAGTGAGTGTTGTTGCGTGTTTGTCGAGGACATGTGTATTTTACTTGTGTGATGTGTTGTGCATGACTGCCACTACATGTCACGTGTACATGGTTATGATGTGTGAGTAATACAATGCTTCCCTGATGCATGTCTACTCTGCTGGATGGTGGACATCTGGAGCAGACGGGGACTGTCCACATCGCCACTTTTGCACCGTAGTCACATGCTGGTCCATGTTCCAGCTCACTGGCACTTCTGCATGTAGCGTGGGGTGAGCTTCCTCTCAGCCCAGGAACTATGCATAGCATGACTGACGTGCATGTGTCGTCTGCCTGCAAGGGGGTAGCCAATGTAGGCATGCTCCCTTGCCCCTCAACCCCCTGCTCTGCACCCCAATTCCATCTTAGCACTGGTCTGCTACAATATTGCCGTTGGTTACTTCCCTGGTCATGCCTCCTGTGTACATTCTAACATCCAGCGGCGAATCTGCCAGACATATCCATTGTGGTACTTCCTTAGAACTTGATGCAGGGTGTTTCACTTGGACTGTGCAGAGGTCAGATGCCCCGCAGGGACATGAGTGCCCATTCATGCTCCATGTGCATTCCACGCATGCCCATATGTGTCCATGACTGGATGATCACTGTTAAACAAGTCCATGATGACCCAAATTGCATGGCATTTCATCTGCCTTCCCATGTCCACTGTGGCTCAGTACTGTGTTGCACACATGTTTAGGGTCTGAAAATCTGTGAGGGTCACAGGCCTCAGCCTGTTTAATGGCCAATGAATCTGTCCATCTGGTGTAGTGTCTTCTTCACACGTGGGTGGACTCCAGAGGTTTCATCATGTATCCTGCTGTCATGCTTCCCTGATGGAAGTTATGGCATTCCTGGAGACTCATTGAAAGTGCCTTCATGTTACACTACGTTCTCCTGTGAGCCATCTAGTGTTTTTCAAGATGGCTGCCCGTTGTACTGGAGGAATTGCTGGCGTTCGGATGCGTTGCATCTTCGGTCTTTTCACCGTCCTGCCAACGCTAGTAACTTTCACTCTCAGAGCTAACGCTCCATTGTTATCCTTTCTGTCTTTCTCTCCCGCGATCATCGCTTCGATCGTTGCCTACTGTTCTGCCCTCTTGCCTCTTCGAGCGTACTTACTTCTGTTTTCGTTTTGTTCTTACCTTCGTTTCCCATTCCGTTGCTTTCCGTGTTGTGTCCTCCTCGCATCAGGCACATTCTGCAGCTCCGGCTTCTCCGCTCTCCATTACCTTGTCTCCCTCCGCTCTGCTGTTCCGTATTCCTTACCTGTTTTCTTTTCTTTCTCCATTGCATCTCCAAGCTACTCCGTCTCTCTCTCACACTCTCATGCTCCTCGTGTGGACTACGTACCTTGAACGAAGCCATTCTTGTGAAACATCCGTAAGGATCCAATACAGGGTTTTTTCAGCCAGGAGGCTTTTTCCCTGTTGGAGGACGGTCTCCCGGGGAGCCCCACGGTTGGGGGTTTACCTCCCAACAGCGTGGCTTCCAGCAGAGACCGACCTTATTTACACAATAAGAAGAAAACCAAGGAAATACGCAGATGAAGAAAGACAGCACCACAAGAAGACCACCTAGACGATAAAGGTGAGGAGGAAGGAAGGGAGGTTTATTGCAAAACTGACAGCGTGCAACGTCAGGAAGTAAGAATGGCTTCACTCGAACAGTACCAAGAACTTGTAGAGGCCATACAAGGGCTAACTGTGGAAGTCCAAACCCTCCGAAATGAGAACCAGACATTACGCCAGCAAGTTAATACTCGTGATGAGAACAGGGAAAATAGGGGTGACCTACCTCCTCTCTCGTTGCAATTTGGCAAGTATGATGGGAACCCACGATCGCTAAGGGAGTTTTTAGACTCCTGTTTGATCTATTACACATTTCGTCCAAGAGCATTTGATTCCGATAGGGCGAAGGTAGGATTCCTAGTTTCGAACCTGGCCAGCAATGCACTAGCATGGGCAACCCCTCTTATAACCCAGTCTGACCCTGCTACAAATGACTATGCAGCATTCACACAAATGTTCAAAGCACGATTTGAACGTCCTGAGGTCCAATTCTCTTCGTATGAACAAATAACAGACCTAAAACAAGGTAATCTAGACGTGCAGACTTAAATTTCTTCCTTCATGAGACTTACTACCAATTCTGATTGGCCGGATTCTGCCCAACAAACATTGTTTCACAGGGGTCTCAATGAGGATATCAAAGATGAGTTAGCCAGGACTGCTAGACCACATTACTTTCAGGATTTAGTCTCTCTTGCTCTCCAGATTGAATTCTGTTTAGGAGAGAGAAGGCAAGAACGGAGAAGGAATCCTACGACGCCCATCCTCCATACACCGGGTCAGGGAAATCGTACGGTCCCTCATCAAGGATAAGAACCAATGCAAATTGGTGCGACAAGAGGCCCGCTAACCTCAGAAGAAAGAAGGAGAAGACGTGATCTCGGTCTCTGTATGTACTGTGGGTCCCAGAAGCATCTCTTGCGAAATTGTCCAGAGGTACCCCCTCGGCGACAGGGAAACGCTACCCCCCGAACCTGAACAGGGGAAGGTCCAGGGACAGTAGTCCGACTCCCTGTATCAACCACTTACCTGTACCCTCTAGTGACGATACACGTTTGATGGTTTTTCCTGTCCGACTCACGAGCGGCAAATCTGACCCTTGGGATGTGATAGCAATGTTGGATTGTGGTGCGGCTGGAAATTTTATCGACATACAGTGGGCAGAGAAGAACGGCCTGCCTCTCCGCAAGAAACTACAGCCGGTCCCAGTGGAAGGAGTTGACGGTACTCCTTTGTCATCCGGTCCCATCAGGTATGAAACAGAACCTGTTAACGTCAAACTGTTCCAACATCAGGAGATGGTGGTATTTGATCTCATCCGTGCTGCTCATTTCCCCGTAATACTGGGGATGCCCTGGTTACGCCGCCATAACCCTACCATAGATTGGACGGCTAATACCATTCATTTCAAGTCTTCGTTTTGCTCAGAAGGGTGTTTGCAGCCTATCTCCCCTCATCCACGAACCAACTCCGCAGGATCCTTGTCAGCTGCTTCAATACATCTGATACCTTCCCATTACTTGGATTTCATGGAAGTATTCTTGGATCATCAACCTCATATCCTTCCTCCTCACAGAAAAGAAGATTGTGCCATTGAAACAGTGACAGGAGCTTCAATGCCCTTCGGACGGATGTTTCCCCTATCTTTGCCTGAACGTCAAGCTCTCAAGGAATACCTGGACTGCAACCTTCATCATGGACTCATTCAGGAATCCAAGTCCCCTGCCGGAGCCTCTTTGTTTTTTATCCCGAAGAAGGGATCCTCCGAACTTAGGCCATGTATAGACTACAGAGGACTCAATCAAGTAACAATCAAAGACCGGTATCCTATGCCTCTAATTAAGGAGGTCATGGAGGCAGTACAAGGAGCCAGCATCTTCACTGAACTTGACCTACGGGGTGCATACCATTTGCTCAGGATCCGAGCTGGTGACGAGTGGAAGACTGCATTCCGGACACCTCTAGGTCATTTCGAATACAAAGTAATGCCATTTGGTTTGGTAAATGCTCCTGCCATATTTCAGCGATTCATCGACAAACTGTTTTCGGACCTTCTGTTTACCACAGTAGTAGTATACCTGGACGATATTTTGGTGTTCTCGAACTCATCCAAAGAACATCATCATCATGTTAGGGAAGTGCTCCAGAGACTCCTGCAAAACCAACTTTACGTCAAGCCGGAGAAGTGTGTCTTTGACTCTTCTTCTGTGTCCTATCTGGGATTTGTTTTGTCGGGAGAAGGGATTCACATGGATCCAGGGAAGATAAAGGCCATCCTGCAATGGCCCAAACCCAAGAACGTCAAGGATATTGAGCGGTTTTTGGGGTTGGCCAACTACTACAGACATTTCATTTCTGGATTTTCTAATCTGTTACTCCCCATCACAGCCCTCCTAAAGAAGGGGGTGACATTCAATTGGTCATCAGAAGCTGATCAAGCTTTTCTTATATTAAAACAAGCGTTTACCACAGCTCCCATATTGATTCAACCTAACCAAGCACTTCCTTTTATAATAGAAGCCGACGCTTCAAACGGAGCGATAGGAGCAGCATTGTTACAAAGACATACAGATGACAAGGAACACCCAGTAGCCTACGTGTCACGCACCCTCACCTCCAGTGAGCGGAACTATTCAGTGATAGAACGGGAACTATTGGCTATCAAACTAGCCTGTGAAGAGTGGCGTCACCTATTACAAGGAGCTATAAATCGCTTTACCATTCGGACAGACCACAGGAATTTGAAGATACTTCAACAGATGGAATGCAGAAACGCCAGACATGCCAGATGGGCGTACTTCTTCTCCCAATTTGATTTTGATATTTCGTACATCCCAGGAAAGGAGAACGTTCTTGCGGAGCATTATCCTGCAGCCAGGGTACGAATATCGAATCTCCTGGAAAACCTGAAAGATTACTGCCTAACAAGACTTTTCGGATCATTGCCAATACCTTCCTAAAGGATACCAGAGACAGCCTCAATCTCAACAGTTCATCTCAGGTGTTAAGGACCAGATTAAATGAAAGATCAGGACTTTATTTCAGAGATGATGCCCTATATTTACCCAGTAAAGAGCAACAGACCTTGGTTATGTCATGGTGTCATGACACTCCTTTGGCTGGTCACAAGGGCCAGAAAGCTACCTTAGATCTGGTGTTACGGTATTTCTGGTGGCCAGATTGCGCTAAAGACGTCATGACTTATGTAGCCACTTGTCCCACCTGTGCCAAGAACAAACACCAGACGTCTCGACCTCTCGGTCTGCTTCAACAAGAACCCATATCTTCTCAACCTTGGACTCATATATCGATCGATTTTGTGGTAGATCTCCCATTCTCTCAAGGTATGACTGCCATCATGGTCACGGTAGACTCCCTAAGCAAATTGGCTCATTTCATACCCTTACAAGGGGTACCTTCAGCTCCTGAAACAGCCAGAGTCTTTCTCAAAGACATAGTAAGGTTACATGGCCTCCCTCATACAGTAGTATCTGATAGGGGCTCCCAGTTTACCTCAATATTTTGGACCTCTCTGTGTAAACAACTAGGTATTCAGCGAGCTCTTTCATCAGGTTTCCATCCCCAGAGCAACGGGCAGACCGAGAGATTGAACCAAACTATGGAATAATATCTACGTTGTTTTTGTAGTCAGCGACAAGAAGACTGGAATCTGTATCTTCCATCAGTAGAATTCGCTTATAATAATACCTTCCACACGGCCATCCGGATGAGTCCGTTCTACTGCACCTACGGATATTACCCTCGCCATATGTTGGTAGGATCACCTGAACCTTCAAAGCTGCCTACTATCGAACTTCTTATCCAATCTCTGAAAGAGACCCATCAGCTAGCCAGTGACACCTAAATGGCTAGTCGCAAAGATTATAAGAGATGGGCCGATAAGAAAAGGCCCCCCAATCCTCCCTGGAGGGAAGGATCCCGGGTATGGCTGGCTACCAAGTTCTTACCTAGGTGGGTTCGCACCGGAAAATTTGCCCCAAGGTATATCGGTCCTTTCAAAGTCAAGAAAAAGATCAACCCAGTGGCTTTCCAGTTAGACCTTCCTCCTCAATTGAGTCGAGTACATCCGGTATTCCATTCTTCGTTACTCAAGGAATACCGTCCAAACCCTTATCGAAGAAAGATCACCCGACCCACATACAACAAACCAAGCGATCCTGAGGAGTATGAGGTCTCATATTTGGTGGATTCCCATTACTATCAAGGAGGGCTCCAATACTTGGTACATTGGAGGGGTTACACCCCCGAGAAACACACTTGGGAGCCCCACCATCATATACATGTTCCATTACTCATTCGGAGGTTCCATCGCCTCCATCCAGGAAAGCCGGGGGGTCCCCCGGTGAAGAGGAGGCATACTGTCATGCTTCCCCGATGGAAGTTATGGCATTCCTGGAGACTCCATTGAAAGTGCCTTCACGTTACACTACGTTCTCCTGTGAGAGGTCTAGTGTTTTTCAAGATGGCTGCCCGTTGTTTATACTGGAGGAATTGCTGGCGTTCGGATGCTTTGCATCTTCAGTCTTTTCACCGTCCTGCCAATGATAGTAACTTTCACTCTCGCATCAGGCACATTCTGCAGCTCCGGCTTCTCCGCTCTCCATTACCTTGTCTCCCTCCGCTCTGCTGTTCCGTATTCCTTACCTGTTTTCTTTTCTTTCTCCATTGCATCTCCAAGCTACTCCGTCTCTCTCTCACACTCTCATGCTCCTCGTGTGGACTACGTACCTTGAACAAAGCCATTCTTGTGAAACATCCGTAAGGATCCAATACAGGGTTTTTTCAGCCAGGAGGCTTTTTCCCTGTTGGAGGACGGTCTCCCGGGGAGCCCCGCAGTTGGGGGTTTACCTCCCGACAGCGTGGCTTCCAGCAGAGACCAACCTTATTTACACGATAAGAAGAAAACCAAGGAAATACGCAGACGAAGAAAGACAGCACCACAAGATGACGACCTAGACGATAAAGGTGAGGAGGAAGGAAGGGAGGTTTATTGCAAAACTGACACCTGCTTACTGTCCCATCATCACTTGCAGTGTTGTCACTTGACTCACATGAAGCTGTTGATGCTACTCAACACTGTCTGTCAATACACAGGTCTATGGTCAGCCTTTTGATACCATGCTAGGCATCCCTGCTTTTGCACTTGGGTGGAGGGGTGCTTTGCTTGTAGATATGCTACCCATTGAATGCACATTGCACGTGATGCCTGAAGTTGACCTTGCACTGCCTTCACATTTTCTAACAAACACCATGAATTCCTTGTACATGTAGGTAGTGAGTAACATACATATTTGCTGCACTGCATAGACCCGCTTTAATGCAGACTGCCACCTTTCAACAGGTCTGATCACAGAAGCAATTCCAAGTTGACCCAGCCTGCATGTCAGGTTCTATTTTGTGTGTCACATGTTTGCCTTATGTGTTTGTTGTCGGTGTGTGTGTGTGTTGTGTGCTTCTAACATGTGTAGTGACCTTTTTTCTCTATATTTTTCAGATGATGACGCAATGGAGCTGGAGGGTAGTGTTGTCATGCCAGGCACAGGGTTGTTATCACTACATCAACCCAGCACAAGTGGGGGTAGTGGGGTGGAATGCCACGAAAAACCCCAAGTTCTACAGTCCATCTTGTCTCTGGCTGCCTATGAGTCCAACCTTGATGAACACTCTGACGACCATGTCGAGTTGGATGAGCATCAGGTCCATATGTCAGGGGTGAGTGATTCTGATGTGGACACTCCTCTGTCCACGACACCTGCACTGAGGGGTCAGACAGTCTTGGAATCTCCGCCCGTGGTGGATCGGGACGCAGGGTCACCCTCCACTCCAGTCACTGATGGGCCTGGGACATCACATCGATGGGGGCATGTAGTTGTGCAGCCGCGGGCAGTGCCAACACAATGAGGACACATGGTCCTTGGGTTCCGCATGGGTCAAGCCCAGCAACGTGGTCGCCGCACGCAACCACAGTATACTGAGTGGGAGCAAGACATGACTGCCAATTCTGAACGGCAGGGGGCAGCAATGGAGAACATCGCTGAGAGCATGGAGCGTGTGGCCCAATCTGTGCTCCCCCTGCTAGGCAGGTGCTGCTCCAGCAGCAGGCGGCACGGTCCACGGCCCGCTCGCTCAGGCTGGCATGGCGGCCTCAGACAGGGCATGCCAGGCTGAAATGTCATCTCTGCGTCAATCAATTGCTGCTCACGCAGAGGCACACATTAAGACCCTGAGGGAGGAGCATGCTTCCCTCAGATCCACTCTGGGTGTCCTTCTGATGTCCCAGAGGGAGCGGGCAGAGGAGAGGTTTGCACAGCTTGAGCGTACCATCCCGGGAGGTGCAGCGGTTGTCCAGCCAGGCCTTGCAGGAGGAACTTTGTGTTACACATGCTACCTTGCAAGAGGAAGCACGTGTATCACGGGAGGTTCTGCATGCAGATCTACATGTCATCACCACACAGAACCAGGCTCACCCGTCCGGCAGACCTTCTGCCGACGAGGGGCAAGCTGCGGCTAGGTGTGGTCATGCTCCTGTGCCACATCCGCCTTTCCAGGAAGAGCCAGACTCGGACGACAATCTATCTCCCACATAGGTCGGGCTGTGCAGGCGTTGAGGCCATATAGGTTTTTTGTTTCCTCAGCATCATCGCATGTGGGTGTTGAGCAGCACCCTGTACCTCCCCCTCCTGGGTGCCTCCCCCAACCGGGTCGTATGTGGCCATTTTTGATTTTTCTTTTAGTTTAGTTAGTTAAGTTTCTGTTTGATAGTTTAAATAACTAAAGTAGGTTGTTCATAGTTACTGTAATTAGTTAATATAGTTTAAAATTGCTAGTCTATTGTGCTTTCATGCAACAGTGTGGTGCTTTGTGGCTTTTGAAAGCATCCACTGTCTCTTCCAGCTGGGCCCTTCAAGCTTGTCTTGTGTATGTGTTTGCTGCTTGGGGTCCTTGACTCACATATGCCACTCCTGCATCCCTTATCCATGGGCTCGCAAGGATGGTTCGGTGTAACAGCCTATTACTCAAGGGCAATGCACTGTCATAACACCCCTAGTGGGGATGATTGGGGTGTAATTGACCACTGTTCTTCTTTTGCTAGATGGGGTGTTTAATGATTCATGTGTACATTCATTGCTATGCATTATGTAGTATGTTTCTTATCTTTAATGAACATGTGCTTGTTGAAAATCATGCCGTAGATAGTGTGTTCCACACTGTTGCTGTGAAAGACGGACTGATGGTGTGATTTCTGATGTATGTCTCTGACATGGTCCACTCATGTAATGACTGAAGAGACACACACAGATGAATATTAAGCATTAATCATGTGTTTCATGGCCTACTGCAGGGGGATGAGCCTCAATACTCCCTTTGCCAGCAGACATGGGCCAATGGACGTCTAGAATATGGACACGTTTGGTGGTGCCGACATGCGCATGTGTGTGCAAGCAGAGGCACAGGGATTGCGATCATACATCTAACAAAACAATGACGTGTTTCAAGGGACTCCAGGCAAGGTGAGCAGCACAGGGGGTCACAACACAGCAAACCTTCCACTTGGCCAGTTGAACATGTATGCTTAGTAGCAGCACTGATGGTGAGCTTGGACAAATATTGGTGTTGAAGCGCACAATACAGCTCAGATGTGTTGGTGGACTGATGGCTAGTTGATGGGAAAGTTGTCTGGGGCACCTGCATGGGCAGTGGCACATACCCTCCGTTCCACCATGGTCCACCGAGGCACTTGTATTAGCCATGTAGCGTTGCAAAACATGGAATGAAGCAGCTCACAGGGACAGACAGAAAGGGACAGACTTGGGTGCAGTGCATTTCATTTCAAAGTAGAATTTGATGCATGCACTGGCTACTTTATTTTGGTCATGGTGGTACAGGACTTGTTCTGTTGTTCTGAAGTCAGACCTTGCTATGTGCGTCTGTCTGCTTACCCAGGGAACATTGCATGTTGTGTGAATCGTGACACATTGGTGTTCCATTTGCCACGCACCCACTGGTGCCTGACTTAATGCATTGACTGTGTATGAACCATCACAGGGGTAATGTTACGTTTTGGTATGAAGCATCCACACAAGATTGTCTGTTTGTAGAGTATTTTGTTACTTTGGGGCATATTTGGTGGTGTGTTTGTGTGTTTTGGGCATGCAAAGATTATTAACTGTGGCTCTCTTTGCAGCATTGAACTGCTCCTGTTACCGGACCGGAGAGTGCACAGGCAGGAGGCCAGCAGTCACCCCAGAGATAAGTTTCTCTTTGACTTCCATTTCAGTAATTTGCTGCTATGTGCATGTGAAAAAGATTGTTCTATTTGTGTATGTGTTAATGTGTGTACTACATTTTGGTGCATTCCCTACTTTCCTGTGTCAATCCTACTCCCCTCTCCTGCCCCTCATTCTGGTTATCCAGTATGCCAATGCCTGTGCTGACTGCATATCCCTGACCCTCCTTCCCCACCAGGGTCTCAGAGGGATGTGTCAGTTAGATCTTGCAGGCACCCAGACCCCGGTGGGGGTGGTTGTTTTGTGCCACTCATGCGCCTGTACACGGGAGCTGTGGCATTAGACATCCGTTTGTGTTGCATTATTCTATGTTATGTACCACACATGGTTCAGATCCTGTTGTGACATTGTTTTACTGTGCTACCTTGGTTGTTAACATCATTGTGGTAGTACTTGGACTTTGTGGCGTACTGCTACTTGAAGTCATCTACTGGAGGCTGTTCTGGTTTGTTTTACTGCCTGCAGGGTATTTACTTGGCTTCTGTGTTTTCCTGCTTTGAGTTCTCTTGGATTTTGTGCTTTTGCAAATCTAGGTGGACTCTGAGGGTGCTGGTAACTTTTTACACACAAGGTGGGAGATGGTGACAAAGGGGACGGGTGATCCTGTGGCCAGGTGGAATTCAAGGATGTCGGATGAATAACCCAGATGCAGTTGTTCAGTGGGTTGTGGTGATTTGTGAGGGAAGGGGTGTGTTTTGTTGTTGATATTTGCCTTGCCCTGCAGTGTGATGGGCACCCTGAAATTGTAATTGTGCTTTCCTATGTACATGATGTATTCTGCTCATCAATGCCTGTTCATGTGTTGTGTTTACCTTTCAGGTGTGAGGGGATAGTTGTGGTTTGACATGCTGGGGTATACACATGGTGAATGTTCACATGTGATGTGTAGAGGACAGTGATGGTCACTTGATTTCACATGCATATGTTGAGTGCATATCCCTACAGACCCACACACTCGCACTATGATCCACTACATGTACAACCACCCTTACATGTCTACGTTTACACTCTGTTTGCCTTCTGGTGCCCGTACCCACTGTGTCCCTGCAGTGAACGTTCTATGACCATTTGACCTAATTTTGATATTTCATGTAGTTTGTCACTTAGATGTGATGCTCAGGGTGTGCATCACACACAATGGATGTTCACTGTGCTGTGCGCTGAGCAGTGTGTTGCAGAAGGTGGACACGGCACACAGTAGCTGCAGTGTTGATTATGCAATGCACATTGTTCATGTGGACCGGCATTCATTGTTATGTTTCAAATACAACTTTTGGAATGCATTTGGGTATGACTTATTTTGGGTGGGAGGTGTTGGTCAGTCATTTCATCTGATTCCATGTCAGGCATCATTGTCTGATGGCCATTTACATTTTTCACATGGCAATGTGTACCTTATTGGTACTGTGTTGGTGTATGGCTATTGCTTGCCATGTCATGTTGTGGTTTGGGAGGGTGTGAGTGACATAGCAGTGATAGTCATGGCCTGTTTAGCAGGTCTGTGTGATTCACACCTTGCATGTGTGCCTTTTGGTCACACAGGGTTACTTGTGTTTAAGTAGCTAGGGATGCACACAATGTGGCAATTCCATGGCAACAATCTCAGGGTGGTAAGGTTGTGACAGTTGACTGTCTCTTTGTCATCATCGATTGTCACCTGGTATGTGCCAGGCTTGTGTGCACTCCACAGGGTTGGGAGTTTAGGTGAAAAATCTAGCCACAAGCTGGGACCGGGCTTCCTCGCCATGTGCCCTATCCCCTCCCATGGGCAGCGCCTTTTCCTGTGGTTGGGGATGTGGGGGCACCACCATGTCTGCCGGTATGCCCTGCCGTGTTGCAACATTGTGCAGGACACATGCTGCCACAATGATCCTGCACACTATTGGGGGTGCATAGAGTAGCTGCCCGCCAGAGCGGTCAAGGGAGCGGAAGCGTGACTTGAGCACTCCAAATGTGCGCTCCACTATGGCCCCGGTTGCAATATGGGCCGGTTTTGTATCTTACCTGGCGTGGTGTGGTGGGGTTCCGGATTGGCGCCATCATGTGGTTGCTCAGAGGGTAGGCACTGTCCCCTAAAGAGAGGTGATTATGGTTGTGATTATTGGGGTTTGTGTATTTGTGTGTGTGTGTGACATGCATGCATGTCCACGGGCATTTGTACTCACCTAGGAGCCATGTGCCACCATGCTGCCCAGCTTCCAGGGCACGGCTCAGGGCGGACGTTTTGTATATGAAACTGTCATGGGTAGTTTGCATAGACAGAGGTGATGATTCCCTTTGCATCGCATACCACCTGTACATTGATGGAATGCCAGTGCTTGCGGTTTCGGTAGATGTGCTCAGTGGCCCTAGGTGGACGTAGGGCCACATGGGTGCAATCTATGGCACCGAGCACTTTGGGGAAGTGTGCCACCCTATAAAAGTCCTGGACAACGGCCTGCCTTTCTGCGGGTGTTCTGGGCATATACATGTGCCTGCAGACTGAGGGCCGCGCTGTCTTGATTGCCAATACCTGGTGTAGGCAGCGTGACTGCGTGGCCTGTGAGACCCCACCCACTATGGCAGTAGTCCACTGAAAAGACCCAGTGGCCAAAAAATGCAGGACATTGAGCACCTTCTCCAAGGGTCTCAATGCTTTGGAGCTGAGGGTAGGGGATGTTAGGTCATCTTCCCACTCCCTGACCAGGTCTAGGATGATATGAGGTGGAAACCTACACCTGCCATGGACCCGGTCATCAGGCATCCCAAAAAGGCTTGTCCGTGGTGAAAAAATGCATGCCCTGGCTATTCTCCTCTACCTGTGGTGTCCCACGATCAGTGCTGCAACAAATGGGGCCTTCATCATAGCTGTATATACGTGTTTGTTGTTTGCGCGCACTTTTATGCTGTGCGTGGAGACGCTTCCGCCTGCCTTCGTGTGGCGGACACGTTGACGCCTGTGTGCGGCGTCTTTTGCCGTGTGCGGGTTTCCCGTAATCGAATCCATGAATACAGGTTGTTCGCGTGCGTGTGGGCGTTTCCTGTAGTTCCCTGCAGTACTTCCCCAGTTCCGCTTTCTTTTTCACGTGTAATTCCCCATTCCGCGTGTTATGCCCACTGTTCTGCCCACTTTTGTTGTATGCGCTGCTCTATGTGCGCTTTTGCTGTGCGCGAAGCGCACGCCAGTTGATGACGTGTGTGCCTGCGTGCGCCATGTACGGATTTGGCGCACAACCAGTGGGAAAGTAGCGCAGCGCCTTCCTTGAATCGCACGTGTGTGCGTGCGCTTGCTTTCTCACGCTTGCGCCTCCTTGCGCCTGCTTGTGCTGGGATTTTCGTTTGTTCCATGAATCAGCCCCTTAGTATTCTACTCATTTGCAAAGCATATTGAAATAACATATTATAAGTAAAATATAAAGTCTGCACATAGTGTAAGTAAACTGCATTCACACACTATGATCAATTATCAAACAAGAATACTACTACAAAAACATGAAAATCAACGTCTAAATTAACATCACTGCTAAAAACACACAGAATTACTAACTTCTTTCTTTCACAATTGCAGTGAAGACCAGGCTCCTGAAAAGCAGCAGTGAAAGAACAGAGAAATATCAAGGCTGAGTACCACAAAGGAAATACACCAATCACGGGCTAAACAGATTCACAGATCTTTTATTACTGTAAAGTTTACAAAGAAGCAAATAGCTATCTGGCTCTCAACACCCCATAATGTGTACATGCCCGACAGAGAGAGGTGAGAGAGTGCTGGACATTGAAACATTCGTGCTTTTATACAATTCTGTGTAATATTGCCCAGCCTCTCTACATGTTAATAATTCGTGTTCTAGAGTTTGTGCCTAGTTCACATACAGATTATACAATATTATGCAAAGTATTACATAGGTTTGCAATTCCATAGAGATACAATGGCGATGTATGTTCTCTAATCCTGCAGTAAGCCTTGTTCTACATTTCTGCACAATGCAGTTTGGCCTAAGTATACACTCGAGGTTTGTTCTTCATTGTTCCAACGTTTATACAAGGATGAGTCTTATACGCGCAGACAATACTTAGATGACAGTTCATATGGAGCGCAAGGTCTCTTTACCTAGTCTAAACAGTCGGCTCCCAGACAGCCTAAACATTAACAGGACTCAAAGTTCAAGAGGCTTGGTTGCAAGCTGAAAACATAGTCCACCATCTTAGAACGAAAAACACACGAGTTGAAATCAAAATGGTGGACGAATCTTAAAATGGCGGCGAAGTTAACCCAAAACTCATAACTTTGCAACTCGGTTTTCTGTGTAAAGCGATTGGCCTTAGGCCATTATAAATATATGGAGGCACTATATAATTACCGTTTAACAAACCCTCCTTTTGGCCCAAGCCAATAGCTTACTAAATATATTCACTTTACTCATAACTCCACGCTTCAATGTCCACACATCCTAAATCATATTCATCAGATATATTGTTCACCATTAGATCCTTGACAGTGATACCTTCATTGCCACAAATGAAATAAACAGAATCATCTACATACAGAGGTCTGGTCTCACTAATCAAATTCATAATATTGGTACAACTCTTAAAAGTACCCATTGACTGAGAACCATCCCTTTGTATGCAGAAGGAAACAGAGTAGGGGCTGTGATTGATGGTGTAAGAAGCAGACGTGGCATCCCGGTTGCCTACGGGTGCCATTTTGAAAAGAAACTAATGATTAGAAAGGTTTAGAAATCTATCAAAAGGGCCTGAATAAAGCATCGTTAAGCTTGCTCCTATTTACAACAAGAGGATAACCCAGTGGCATTCAAGTTAGTTAGTGTCATCAAAATTCCCTGAGATGCTGTCGTTCAAGTGACCAAAGAATAGTGCCCTTAGAGAGGCATAGCATAAAGTAGTTTAAAGGTAAAGGATCAATACACCAGCCCCACCCTGTTCCCCCTATCGCAACAAATGCAAACATATCCATTAATAAATTCTAGTCAGAATTACTTGGGTCACATTCATAATAAACAAAAGGGTCTTGTTGTAAGAACCCCTTCTGTGTTGGGAATCCCTAGAGGATAGAGTGTGCAGATTCATGAAAGGAGAAGACATGATAGAAACATTTATCAGTGGATATCAAAGTTTTGAATGGACGCACCCCCCTTCTATGTACCAAAACCTAAAAGCAATCAATACTGTAAGACTGGTTAACACAATTATGAGAAAACAATACATCCTCATGGACTATGTATTTGATTGTCGAATGTCCTTGTTAGCCGCACAATTAATAAATTGCTCCGTACGAGTAGAGATAATGACAGGTGTGGTTCCTCGAAGCTCTTCCCTGAAAGGTTCCTGCAAATAACACTGTAGTCCGTTTGCTGGTGATCTCCTGTTCACGTGATCATGGAGGTGACATTTGTTTCGAGTAGTAGCCTTCTTCCCTTTGAACTGCCTACCCAACACCTTTCCTCATCCAAACTCACTAAAACATGCAGCCCAGTGTCTAAATTCTCTTGAAGTGGCATCAGCTTGAATATTCTTTCCTTAATCTACTGTACATATATTTGTGGTTTCTTTGCTGACATACATTTCTAAGTATAAATCAATAGAAGTCTGTTTAGCTATCCTGTCAGCAAAATCGTTTCCTCTCCCTACATCATCTACTACCTTTTGATGTGCGGTGCACTTCATGATTGCTAGTTGAGTAGGAAGCGCAAGTGCTGAGAGTAGCTGAACTATCAGGGTGCCATGTTGGATTTATTTTTGTTTTCCGTGCGAGGTGAAGAAACCTCGTTCTACCCATTGTCAACCCAAGTTGTGAACCGCCCCATAGGTATACCGGTTATCTGTAAGTATATTCACTCTAAATCTTTCTAAAAGTTCCCAAGCTTAAATCGATGCAATAATCTCTGCGGCCTGCGCGGAGTTATGCAAAATTCTCCTGGTTTCCACAATCTTGCTTAGTGTAGTGATGGCATAACAAGCAAAGGAGGTAAGATCCGGATGTTTGAAGCAGGAGCCATTGAAAAACAGCTCCCCTTGTAGATCATTCAAAGGTGCATCATTTAAATCAATCCTGCCTTTAATTTCTTACTCTGCGGTATAAAGGCGGTCATGTCACATTTCGTCACGCAAGCAATATCTTGTGGAAGAGAAATCAATTCAGCCAAATTCAATACGCAACACCTTTTAATTTGGGTATGCGGTACAAATAAGAGCAGTTCATATTTTGTTGATCATGCAGAAGTAAGGTGTTGTGTTTTGCGTTCTACTTAATAGAACATCTACAGAGTGAGATGTTATGCCAGTTAAAGTATGGCCTAGAACCGTTCCCTCGCTCTGCTTTACGAACTCAGCAGCAGCAACAACAGCTCTCAGATATCACAGCAAAGCGCATACAACAGGATCAAGTATGGAGGAAAAAATAACTGCACGGTCTATTCTCTCCCCCTCCCATGCTCCTGCGTTAACACAGCCAAAGCACATTCATCACATTCATGTACATACAAGACAAAGGCCTTATCATACTTTGGTGTGTCCAAAACTGGTACTGAACACAGTGCAGTCTTGAGCAGATCAAAAGCTTTCTGGTGTTCCAGGTTCTACTATAGTGTCCAAGTTCTACTGTTGTGGCAAAGAAATGCCCTTCTTTGCCAATGCCAACATTGGTTTTGGGATCCACTATCTACAGTAAGAAGTCATTCCTATCAAGGCTCTAACTTCTTTCTGTGTATTTGGGACAGACATGCTAGAAATGCTTTTATTACTTTTTATTTATTCAGGTGTCAATCTTCTTCCCTCCTTTGACAGGAGATAGCCTAAATAGGCGACCTCCTGTCAACATTAAAACACTTTTTCAAATGAAGCTTTATTTTCATGTTCTGCTAGATGAATACGCATTGACACGGTACTCTCTTTGCAAACACTTTCCGAGTCAGTAGCTAAGGGAAGGTCGTCAATGTACTACAACAATGTACAAGCGAAAGGCAACTCAAATGTATTGAACTGCCCTTTCAAAACCCTACTATAAATGCTCAGACTCTCTGTGTACCCTTGTGGTGCATGGGTGAATGGAAACGAGCGTCCCCTAGGGTGAACGCGAACAAATATCTACTATCCATGTATATGGGAATGCTAAAGAAGGCATCCTTAAGATCCACAATACTAAAAGGAATAGCAGAAGCTGAAATCATTGTCAGTATCGTCGTTACATCAGGCACAATTGGAATTTGTGGAGCTACAATCTTATTGATAGCGCGTAAATCGATAATGAAACAGAATAGAATCACATTATCCCCTTTCCTGTACTCCAGTGAAATCAGGCTATTGCACAAACTTCCTGCAATTTCCTCAATCACTCCACGATGTACAAAATCAGAAACTATACACTTCAAAGCTTGCTCACCATCAACTGAAATCTCATGTTGTGGAATTCATGGCAACTTATCTCCAAGTTTCAATACAATTTTAACAGGCTCCATCTGTAAAATACCAACATAATTATCATCAACCGCCCAAACACACGTCGGAACTTCACTAAATTCTGGCGGTTAAGATCTAGTCAGAAACTGTGAGACAGAAAATTGCTGAGGTGAATTCGTCAAAACGCACTCCATCCGAAGAACAATGAATTACTGCATTTAATTCCTTCAATATATTCAACCCCAACAAATTCTATCCACAGTTTGTTGTCAGAAGGAACAGACAGTAATCCGTGAATGGACCCAGTGATATCAGTACTGGCAAATAAATCGAACTAACCACTGGCGTACCAGAAAATCCTAAAAACGTTATTCTGCCCTCACAATGGAATGTCTGGAACCCATGGATGATCAATGAAACACTTCTGTGCTCCCGTATCTATGAAAAATAGATGCTTCCTATTCCCCCCTTCATCTGAACGTAGAGACCTCTTTGATTAATGGGAATAGGCATCAGTTCCAGACCCTGCTTCGGGCTATCCTAACGGAACAATATATCTTCGAAGACAAGATCTTAAGAAAGATAGGCTGTGGAAGCATTATCAAAGATATTTCAACTATCTACATTAGGTTGCGGATTATCTTGGAAAAAGAACTGAGAATTTTGAGCAAACTGGCTTCCCCCAGGACCCCCTACTCCAGGGCGGCCTCTGGGTCATCTACCCATGACACCATATGTGTTATTGGACCTCTCCTGAATGATCGGACATTGTGTTCTCTATTGACCCTCTTGTCTGCAATATGCACATTGGTTCATGTGTATAGGATCCAACTGCTCATTATTCTGTGGAATAGACTGACATCTAAACTATGTATTCCCACCTCCAATTCCTCTAACTCAACTCTAAGAACAAATTTCGGAGGACCCTCTCTCATAGGCAACTGAGAAGTAGGCAACTCCGAACGTTTGTTAAGCAATAAAGCCAGATCAAGCGCTAAAAGTGGTAGGAATAGTATCAGGTGCAATGGGCTCCGTTATTGACAATCATCAATTCTGCGGGACAACAAATCTCTTTATTATACATTCATCCTTCAGGTATTCTACCATTACCTGTAACACTTACCTCTGCATTTCTGGAGTATACTGACTATATATAGCATATACTTCTGTGGGAAACATCGTCACATTCAAAATCCATCTAAGCGCATCCCTTGTGCAAATTCGCGTTTCTTCACTCATTGACTCACAAGGAGGAAGGAACCGTTTCTGCGCATAAAAAGCGTCCAAACTTTCACCATCTATTTCATCATTCTATAACCGTTCTAACTCCCTTCTTAACATTCTCATGTACTTTCTCTGCAGAATCCCTTGAATACTCTAAAACATTCAAATCCCTCAACCCTTGTGGGATATCGGCGTCCGTCAATCTATTCCATATTATAACTAAATGTATCCCCATCCCCTCAATAAAGACATCCTGATCGGGAATACTTTCTAGATTAAGGAGTTTTAGCTAAAACAGTAAATGTTTCACTTTTCTCTATACATTGCTTAGCCCATGCATTCAAATCTTTTCCTCTTCTCTTTGGAAACCATGTCCTACGTTACAACTTCTGATTCAGTGCTCCCCCCTTTATCAGCTAGAAGCAGAGCAGAACCGCTTAGGAAAGAAAGAGAGTAGGCAAATACTGTACAATAGGTAGTGGACACACTACCACTAACAACAAAGACAAACTTACTGGAACAGTAACAGTCGGTAAAGGTGAAGGGACAAGTAGAGGAACAACACTAGAAAGCGAAGCAATAACTGGTGGTGGAGGAACAACAGGAAGAACAGTAATTGCTATGGGAGAAGGAGCAACAGCAAGAAAAGGTAAGTCAGCAAGAATAGGTACATAAGGAGGTGGTGCAGTGGCACCAGGCCTTCGTTCATTTAGGAGTTTATCAATTAGTTCATCTAAAACACAAAAATATTTAGACAGATATATTTTCTATACACCAAGATTAAAGCACCCTATCCATATTCCTAACAGACTCCGACTGTTTTTATTGATCATAAACTGATGGTTTTCTTCAGAATTTTAACATATGACAACATGCGTGCTTCTATTTACTCTTAAATTGCTACATAGCTTCTCTTTTCCAATTCTGTATTACATCAAAACACTGTAGGTCTAGCAACAAATATAGTTTCTAAATACCCTATTGACTGACCACTGAAATGCCGAAACATGTCTAGTTTGTCTGTGCCAAATATTATCGAATACTCTACTACCAAATGCCATTCTTACAGTTCATAGACATGCTGGCAACCGCTCCTGTGGTGCTGGTCGGCCAAATATCAAAGATTGTCTGTCTCTGCGGAATAAAGCCCTGGAACAGGCAGACAATTTCCCAGGTATATCAGATCACTGGTGTTACCTGGCATTGTTTGTGCTCATGAGGACAAAACCGCTACCAAATATCAGGATACTTAGGAATCGGGGCACGACTCACCTGATTCAGAGGACTAAGGGAGGCCCGATCGGATTACAAAGGACCCACGTGGTTGGTGATTTCGGCAAAACTGCCCGCCTCGATATATGGACCCTCGTCAAGATGTCGCCTCGGATCGCGTGCTCACCGTCCAGGGATCGGATTGTGCAGTACTGTTGAGGTATTGCATCTCATCCAAAAAGGGGTCCCTTTTTCTCACCATCCGATCCCGGTCCGATAGCCGCGGCAACTCTTCAATGAGGTGGCATCAATCTTGAGGGTCCCTATTTGGGCGCCATCTGAAAGAACAGAAATATCAAGGCTGAGTACCACAAAGGAAATACACCAATCACGGGCTAAAAATATTCACAGATCTTTTACTACTGCACAGTTTACAAAGAAACAGATAGCTATCTGGCTCTCAACACCCCACAATGTGTACCGGCCCAACAGAGAGTGGTGAGCGAGTGCTGGACATTGAAACATTCATGCTTTCATACAATTCCGTGTAATATTGTCCAGCCTCTCTACATGTTAATAATTTGTGATCTAGAGTGCGTGCCTAGTTCACATACAGATTATACAATATTATGCAAAAGATTACATAGGTTTGCATTTCCATAGAGATACAATGGCGATGTATGTTCTCTAATCCTGCAGTAAGCCTTGTTCTACATTTCAGCACAATGCAGTTTGGCCTGAGTATACATTCGAGGTTTGTTCTTCATTGTCCCAACGTTTATAGAAGGATGAGTCTTATGTGCACAGACAATACTTAGATGACAGTTCATATGGGGTCCAAGGTCTTTTTACCTAGTCTAAACAGTCGGCTCTCAGACAGCCTAAACATTAACAGGACTCAAAGGTCAGGAGCCTTGGTTGAAAGCTGAAAACATAGTCCACCATCTTAGAACGAAGAACACACAAGTAGAAATCAAAATGGCGGACAAATCTTAAAATGGCGGCGAAGTTAACCCAAAAATCGTAACTTTGCAACATGGTTTTCCGTGTAAAGTGATTGGGCTTAAGCCAATATAAATATAAGGAGGCATTATATAATTACCGTTTAACAGCAGCATCTGAAGTACAAACAACAACTCAGAAGAAACCTGCTCATTCCAAACAAAAAAATTAAGTACAATACTACCATAATATCCTTACTGTTACTCAAACACACTGTGGGGTTGATTCATGGAATTTGTGCGCCGAAAGACAGAGATGCGTGCACCATTCTGCCCACAAATCTCCATTTGTTAAAGAGGGATTAGCAGGCAGAATGGCACACAAATCCCCATTTTCTAGCGCACAAATGACATAACTCAGCCCCTAGAATATTAGGAATTCCACAATTTCCACAATTTCTGTGATAATGTTATGTCTGATGCTAGGTCATCCCAGAGGTCCTGAAGCTCTGTTTTTTCTGCTTTTGTTAAGTAGGCTGTAACATATCGTGCAACAGCAGTTGAATTGTCTGCAATGTACTGCACACCTATGTTTGCATTCCATAAGAGGGCATTGATTGCATTGTAATAATTGACATATTCTTTTTATGTAATACATGTTCTTAGGTGATAAAATGTTCTGCGGCAACACACACACACATGGTTTGGTACTTCAGCCGATGACCTTTTAAATTTTACTATTTCTTTTCTGTATGTGTGTAATAGAAGGTTGCTATTTGCAGAATTGTTGCTACTGTAATCTAAAACTATTGCATTTTGTAAGAGGCTTTCACTTCCAAAATACTTTCTCTGAATACGGTCAATTTCTTCTTGTAAGTATTTGGGTGTACCATGCAAAAGAGTGTTATTTAAATTGCTTAATTTTGAAGCTGGACTTTTTGCATAGTATATTTTATACACTAGGTTTCTTACATTTGAATGATGTATTGATATCCTTTTGATATCATGGAAGGTGCTTTTGCAAATAGGCCCAGTAATGCAATCTAATGAATGTCCTTGTAGTCCTGTGTATTTGCAAATATCCATACTTTGCAGCACTTTCATTTTACTTTTGTGTTTACCTTTTACATACTGATTGAGGAACTGACGTAAAGATTTGAAAGCTTTGTTTGGAATGGCACACATTGATGGGCATGGCCATTTGTATACTGGACGTTGTGGTTCTGCTGAATCGAGAGGTAATTCTGAGTTTTCAGGGGATACTTTTGTAAGCAGTGTTTCTTGTTACAAGAAGGTGGTATTGACTTTCTCATACCCTCGTCCACTGCTATGGATGGTAATTGTGTTTGTTTGATTTTGTTTCTATGCTTCTTCATTAAAATATGGTTCTGTGGTTGTTGTGTGACTCCATTCACCACCACAAACATTTAAGAAATTATTTTTGTTCACATTCCGTTTATTGCTGAGTTTCTTTTGTAGTTTAGTGCTTAGTTTTGTTAGTGCTTTCATCCTATTTAACACTAATATAAACAACTTCCTTTTGAGAAGGATAGCACTGTCAAAGAGAGCTTTTAGGATTAACTTTCTACGGTAGGTTTTAAGGGGTGAGGATGATTTCGGTCCTCTTCTTAGTAGATTCTGAAGGACTCTGTGATGAAAATTTTTTGATAAAATACTTTTTTTACAATGGGTTCTTGTTACACTATAGGGATTATTAGGAGCATTGTTAGCTGTACTGGTAGCCGATTTTTTGCCAACATGTTTGTGTTTTGTGACACATTTTGATGGACGAGGTAAATTTCCGGTAGTTGAAGCTTCCTTTGTTTTGCTAACCGACTGCATTAGCTGGTTTGTTCCAACATTCTGTACAAACTCTACAACAGATGGATGCTTAGATTGGCCACTTTTATTTTTATTTGCTCTACTTCTGCATTCCTTTCTACAGAGTTGCTTTTTGGTAGGCATTCTTTGGTGTCTGTTATAAAAAAAAAGCATATTTTGGTCTGTTGAACAATGTATGTGTGATGTGTGCAGGCGTGCATTAGTCTGATGGGGAAGCTCTTTGTCATGGTGTGTGAATGTGCATTGGACTCTTGCAATGATTTGGTAAGGCTATTTTACTGTTTGTATACTACTACAATGTGCTTCAGATGAGAGTACAAAGTGGGCTAGTGATGACGAGAAGCATTATTAATAAACGAAATGCCATAAACTTGCAACAGCAACTTCTTTTCTAAATCTAACCTTCTAAGGATTACGTATGTTATTTGAGTTCCAAACACACAGGGATTTGTTAGCCATTCTGCCTGTTATTCTTTGTTCAATAAATGGATATTTGTAGGTAGAATGGTTCAGAAATCAATGTTTGCTTTGGTGCCCAAATTAAACAATAACCCACACAGCCTCTTTGAGGAGTAGTTACAATATAAAAGTAGTACTGTACTTCCTTTTTTTTTGCAAAATGACCGGTTTTCTTCAGATATGTCGTCTGCAGTCTAGATGCTGTTGATTCTCAGGGGAGTAGTCTTCACTGCGATTCAAAAAAAAAAAATTAATTTCTTTGTGTGTTACAGCAGTGATGATAGTGCACACATTAATTGTGCATCTTTCATCAGAGCATTCTCCTTTCACATTTCAACCCATTGCATGTGTGCATTTCACTTCACTCTGTGCAACCTTTGCATGGTATTTGCAATATGTTACTTGCAAGTCCTTCAAAATTGCTAACAATTTTAAAGTTATGAAAATGCCTTGCTTTTTACAAGGTGTACTATCTATTGAAGAGAGGTTTGTAAGCGATAGGGCATAGTAGTAGATGGGAAAAAATGTTCTACTTGCAAATTAAAAGCACGAGGCTGAAAAATCGGGAGACCCTCAGAGGGAGATGTCACCACAGCAATCGGGAGCTCTTACTTTTCTTATTCAATTACATTGCAAGTCGCATTACTGTAGGCTGTACACAGTACACAACTCCGACATTTTCTAATACAAAATCGAGTTTCACCCTAAATAGGCATGCTTGCAATGTATGTATAGGTTATGCGGAAGACAGTAAGAAGTCATGCGATTTGTCAATGATAAATCGGACATCTTGCACTTAAAAGGGGGAGCGTTGGTATCTATTGCCTATGCACATTTAGTGGCATTCATTTGTTTAAATTAAATCATAAGGTTTGCACATGTTCTCTAATTAAAATATACACACCTGTACTCTATACTCATGCATGTGCGCATGCATGGAGCTGTACGTAGAAATTTGCAACACTTGCACAGTAGCTTGTGAAGTAGGTGCTTTGCAATGATATGCGATTTCCATTCAGAATTATCAACAGTAATTTTGAAGTGCGCAATGTTTATGACGGATTTAGATTTAGCGATGTTCAATGTGATTGGTGGATGGTTATGTGACTGCTTAGTTGTGTCCAATGAGGGACTCTATTAGCTACCGCTGTGGAAAGGGTGGAAGGACTGGGTAAGAGTTACGTGCCGCACGTAGGCAAAGCTTGTCCGCGGGTAGGGCGTGTCACATATGGGTTTCTACAGCAAATCCTGCATGGAAAGGGGACTGTAGACATCAGCCAATCAGATGTTCACATTAGTCTTTTGTGTCGAAAGACGGTGCGTACACTGAAGATGGCAGAGGTGGAGAGGGTCAGGGTTTTGGTGCTTGGAGACATTTTTGTCCATGGCTTACAACACCATGCCGAGAATAGGCATGTGGCACACCATTTCAATGTGAGAGGAGTGGAGGTGGTGTGGAACGCTGAGACTGATGCCAATGTTGCGACAATTCTGCAAGTTTGCAGAGACATACGTACGATGACCTCTCCTCATGTGGTAATTTTGCACTATGGTGCTTGCCATTTGGGTTACGTCAATTCACTTACTTTGTTGGCAGATTTGGAACAGTTGGTTCAAGCACTCATGTACATCTTTCCAACTGCGCAAATTAAATGTTTTCTGGTTTACTCTCTAGAGTAAAATGGGACAACAATTATTCTTTCTGTCCAGTTCAAAGTAATGGGAGATGTATCATTAATCGCAGCATGCGTGCTTTTATGTTACGAGCTGGTATGTTTTTCTGCAGCCACGAAAATATTGTTCCAAGTAATGCAGATTATTTTGAAGCAGATGGTGTTGCGCTATCTTGTTTGGGAAATGCAATGTTCTTTTGGAACGTAATGCTTGCTTTAGAGAATGTTATGTAATCGTTGTAGGAGTAAAGTAAGGACAAAAAATACAAAAAAATAAACAAAATAACAGATGTCTGTAAGGTATCTGTCCCCCCCCCCAAAAAAATGCTCTTTTCAGAGCCCGCCTTAAAGGGGAAAAAGGGGAATAATACTTTAATGTACCGTTTTCACGCTCTGATCCTATACATGTCCGCGGACATGGCGGTAGTTTGCAGCCAGCGCATATCACCAACGGGGATTCTGGAGTGGAGACGCATGCAAATGAGAATGAGCGGAGCTAGGGATTGGTTAATAAAGTTCAGTAGGTGTGTTCTGAACGGTGAGATTTAGTAAAACCGTCTTCTCCCTGACAGGAGACCACACAGCCATGGCGTTGCATGCTCGAAAACAGATTATCTGGATTTTGGGAGATTCATGGATACATTGGTTGAAGGTGCATGCGGAAAGTTGCAGTTTATCTGAAGATCTCGGATTTCCTCATGTGGAAGTTCACTGGCATGGCGTGCGTGGCATGAGGTGGCTGGACTTGGTACCTCTCTGTGTTACTTCACTGACAGAGCGTCCTCCAGATATACTTATCATTCATTGTGGAGGAAACAGTTTAGGACATTTCTCTGGAATTTCTTTGCAATTTACAATGAAGGAAGGACTTGCGAAGCTCATGGACATGTTTCCAAATTGTCAAACACTTTTTTTCCCCGTATTGCACAAAGACAAATATGGTTGCGTTCTTCTGCTTTTGATCCACAAATGAAGAAAGCGAGACACAATGTGAATAAGGCTGTTTGTGCCTTTTTAAGAGATGCTGGCATGTCCTCATTCCACAATGAAAACATTTTGTTTCGCAGCTTTTTCATTTTCCACAGAGATGGAGTCCATCTCACATATGCTGACAATCAGATTTTTCTATGCAATGTACAAAATGCATTGCAACCTCCTTTGGATTCACAATAACCTATGTGACAATCCGTTTTCTCCAATCCACAGTTTTTGACCCACACAACACACCACTGAAAGGCTCTTTTCAAAGCCACCACTTACTCCCAACGTACACTTCATTGTGTTTGCTCCGCTTGCACCCTCCTTTTTTTCCCTATGACTGTCTGCAAACTTTTCCAAAACTCTGCGAGGGTCTATAATGGTCACTTCATACTTCTATTGTTACACTGAGAAAGGCGGCTCTGAAATGAGCCTTTTCTGTAATTTTTGTTGTTTTCACGTTTATTGCTTCTCAGCACAACAAACACTAGGAGAGAATGGGAAAGGAGGGTAAGGAAGGGACACCAGCCACGGGCATAAGAAAGGGCAAGTAGACAGAGAAAGATATAGGGTGAGCTTTACTTAGGTAAGGAGCAGATCTTATGGTGCTCTGTGACCGTAGCCTCAAAAGCACTTCGAAAAACTCTCCGCCCCTGCAGAGTACTGCGTCATAATACATACACACTATTGTCACCTTTGAAAGGTAAGGGTCAAGAGCATTGCGAATGGCTTGTGAGGCAGCTGGGGGGAGGCGCTCCCCCACAGGAGTGTCTTTTGTGGTGAGAGGATCGGACATGGAGGATGCTGTGGAGGAACTCAATCGACTACGCTCTTCACATGGCACTACATTGCGAATGTCCGCAGTGTGGAACGTAGTGAGGTGTCGCTTCATGGTTGTCGTACCAAAGCTGTACGCACCAAGTCTCCCACGACTCAGCACCACCTGGCACTGGTTACACCTCACCAGGTTCACACATGCTTTTGTTACGTTCCCATAAACGGAAAACAACCGCCATACCCACGACTCCCGGCGAGTGCTCATAGTGCGGAGTTCCTCCACCTAATTCTCTTCCTCCTCTTCTTCCTCGCTCTCTACCTCCTCACCCATATATCTAGGCCCTTGGGCAGGTGGTGGTGGTGGCGGGTTTGGGGGTGGTGCAGAGGCTAATGAACCAACAGCAGCCATGGAAGTCATACCGATTATTTTCCTTTTGGTCACTACAGCAGTAAAGGCAGTACACCTTAATCTGCTATAGCTAGAAGGACAATGAAGATGCGCTCGGGGCAGTGGCCATTTATAGGGGCAGAGGGGTATGCCTCATGACCGTCTTCATCACTGCAAAGAGGTATGAACATTTTACACAACAAGTCCTCAGGTAAGCTATTGTCTGGGATATGTGAAATGATATTTTTACACTCTACAATAATTTGCCTTGTGTCTACAAGTTCTTTTGTACTGTTGTGGAACAACACAAACTGTGCAAATTAGTCCACACGTGCAGCATGTGTGCGGTCACATGACATCCTGAACACATCCGCGACAGAAATGGTAGTCGGATGGACAGCAAATGCAAATGTAAGGTACAGGTGGGACAATGGTAACATACGTTTCCTCTCACACAGTCCTCCACAAACTCCCTAAAATTTTTAAAATTCTCATTCAGTATGTCAATTATCTGCTCAATCCTTTTCATCCTGTCTTCTCCTGTCTCGTTTTTTGGCCTTTCTACTTTTCTTTCCTGGTCTGTAGAAAACAAATATGCATATGTTAAATGCCTATAAAATACTGATCATTATTTTGCATATGCAGAGCACTGTGTACCATTATTGTCGCTGTCTTCAGACATTTCCCCAATGCGGAAAATTCTCCTCCAGCCAGTCCAAAGTAGTAGCCATTTCTGTGTCAAAACAACAGAAAGAAATTATTATTTCTGCACCACATACCAAAAAAAAATAGACACACATACAAAAAAAGGACCTTCACTCACTATTTTGATGTAATTTCCCTTCGTGCTGCTGCATCCGTCCACTGTCGGTTCAGGCTGCAGAGTTTCTGTGAAGTGATTACGATGGAGGCATCCTTTTTTTTATGGTACCATCCATTTCATTCTACATGGTTATTAAATGTGTCGTTTTCATTTCACACGTTTAGGTTTCCATATGA